>NW_010103654.1:0-35987 GCF_000699245.1 Pterocles gutturalis | reverse complement strand
ACTCTTTCATTATGCTTTTGTATAGTACCTTGTAAAATGGGACCACACTCTTGTGTGGTCTGCAGGGAGTACTTTAACAAAATGAATAAGTAATGCTCCCAGAAAACACATCAAACACAGGCTACGCTGCATCACCTACTGCACGGAATATCAAAAGTGCTAAAAATGTCAACAGAACAAACTCACAAGATACCCTGGCAGAAGGTAACACGGAAGCAAGCAGTATATCTTCCCAAAAATGTTGGAAATGTGTACTCTAAAGCACATTTTTTTAAATGTGTAATAAAAAGTAAGGTGTGGCTTGTTGATTGTTGATTATTAAATAGGGGAATATTTAAAAAAGACATTTCCATGTATGTGTAATTATTACAGGTATTGATCAAAATCTAAAGCTTGTAAATGTACTTTTAAAAAAAATAAATTTGAATGAATAAGTTATCAGTTTATAGGCACTTAGGAATGTTCTCTAAATTATGTCAATATTTCTTTATTTATGTTTAAGAAAGAGGTTACTACAAAAAAGTAGCCTGCAGTTACAAGTAGTCCATCTTGGTCGAATTTTCCCATGTGAGTAACAAATCCTCCCTATTTGCCAACTCAGCCAACAGATATGCTTGATTGAGCCAGGAGAATTGATAGCCTCTTTTTAAAAACCTATTTCAGACCAGATCATCATGTCCATAATCTCAGGGTTTGGCATCAACACTTTTTCCTCCTCTAAAATGAGCTCACTTGTGAATGAACCAGGCACTTTACCAGATTAGTAAACACAACTTGCATTTATATTTGTTTCGCTTTTTTCTCCAAATTATTGACTAGTATAGTAGCTAGCTTAAGGAAATATTAGGAGAACCCTCCCCACCACAAAAGACCAAATTGTGATGATTTTTAAATTGCCATCAATCTCCTTTATTAAAGTACTAAACAATAGCAACTCAAACCTAGACTGTCTAGAACACATACATCATCAGCACAACCCATATAATAAGCAACATGTTGTCTGAAGCACTCAACAGTATCATCAGTTGTGCACAACTCATCCACTGCCACCCTAAAGCCCTCCCTCAGTGGGGGCTTCTACTTCAGTTCTCCTCTCTTTGATATTGCCTTCCCCAACTCTTCTACTTATGGATGAGGTTGCTCCCCAAATAAAATGTTGAGTGCTATGAGAAGGGGAAATTAGTTTTTAAAGATAAAGTAAGTCAAGATACCAAAAAAGAACAGCAAAAGGCATGTAATTAATAAAGTCTACTATTGATAATATCCTTTAACTTGTAAAGAGTGAAGTCCTATGCTATCCTGAAAGGGCAGCCTATGATGACAGGAAGTTATTGGCATTTTCAGCTGCGTTGGCTTTTTCACATCTACTCTACTTAGTAAGTGTGACGGACACTTCATGTCAGGGATTTCGATGTCATTCAGGCTGACAGGGTTTAGAGATGATATATCTTTCTTGCTTCAGTTGGGAACAAAGTGTACAAAGAAATTGTGTGGTCACACTGCTCAAAGTTAAAAGCAGACCAGAGGAAAAAAAGTTAATGTGCCTAACTGCAGTATTTGCTCTTAGCATGCAGTTGCAAGCTTTGAAAGTCCCATTTAAGTATCTCTTTTTTAAGATAAATACCTATTAAGTAATGTATATGCACAAGCTGAAGTGTTAAATGGTTTGTTGAAACCTATTAGAGTACACAAGATGATAAACATAAATTATAGCTAATATACTGCACCAGTGATTTTTAAACATAAAAATTACTGACACTGTAAAAACACACTTGAGTCATCGTAGCAGCATAATAGCACTAATCCATGTTTATCCAACCGTGCACTTTTCAAAAACAACACAAACCTCTAATAAATGCTTTGGCTTCACCTTGACAACTTATATGGGTTATTGCCTCGTTCATGCCTGGATAACCATGTGTTATGACTTAAATGTTCTTTAATATCAATTTATGCCTTGAAGAAAAAGGATTGAATAACATAGTGTACATATGGTTCAATTTATTACAGCAAAACAATCATTTTAGTTTGAAGATATTTTTTCATGGTGCATATCATAGAAATCTTATTCAATAGAGCTCTCAATAAACCAGATTTTTTATGTCACAATAAATGAAACTAAGGCAGCTAATTGTTGCTAAGATTCTAAATAGATGAGTCTATTTGGCTTTCTCGTCAATCAAGAAATAAATTCCTTAACACTTGTATTTCTGGATTCTAATGTCTCTAATTGGATTTTACACTATCTGATTAACGATGTAGTTTATAGACTACTGTAAAAAAACCTGATACTTAAAAAGTGGAAGAGGAAATTGTAGGCTGTCAGCATTTATGGAAAAGGCCAAGACAACATTGAGTAATTTAATGTTTTTGCAAAATGGCAGCGAAAAACATAAAACCTGGTCAACGATGTCTCATTTGTGATACTCTTGTTGTATGTCTGTGACACAAAAAAAGACCCTGGAGTTCTATGCTGAAGAATATTAAAATATGTAATAGTCTGTACTGAAAATGGTCGCAGTTTTAGGAAATTACAAAACCAAAAAGAAATTCAAATTTTAATTTAGAACCAAAAGCAATGTATAAGCTTAAATTCAACCAACAGATTGGTGATAAATAAAACTCTTACAGAAAAAGGTAAAAAGCACAAGGCAGAAAGAATGCAGCAAAATATACTTGCTACTTCTGCAGCACTTAATTTTACTGCAAGGCTCATTTTCATGACCTTTCCACATTTTCAAAAGATGTTTATCATAATATTTCAGACAAAAAAATCTTGTCATGTATGAAGAAATGGCAGTCCTAAAAGTATTATGGCTGTAGACATAAAATTATGCCTGTTGCCATGCAATCTCTACTATAACATGAAGCAGACTGGCTACAAACTAATTCAAAACCATAATTACAGTAGAAGCAGCAATGGCTGTGAGCACTTTAAGTCTTGTTAACAATGGAGAGTTTCACAACAGTCAGGTCTTAGCCAACACATTGTGAAAAATTCACCATCAAGTCACAAGTTCTTGCATGCTATCTGTGCATATGTGGATTTAGAAAGTTTGAAAAAAGACAGTTCAGCTATTTAGAGGAATATAAACCCTCCATCTTTCCCACTTCAGAAAGAATCTTGGTACCCAAATTTGAATAGGCCAGTTACCAAAATGGGCAAGGTTATAGAACTGCAATTTAAAGATGGAGAGTGTCAAAAAGAAGCAATGCCTCAGCTTATTCTGTAAGGAACACTTTTGATTTCCAAGAGTTAAGACCATTGGAAAATTATATCCAAAAATAAAACATTGAATTACACAGCTGTCGTTAATGAAGAGATTCACCTATTGCAGTACAGCTAGATTAGATACAAAGTTATTTTACTACTTGTATTATTATTGGTATAAATACTGGATTTCATGTGGTGTTACATAAGACTGTCAAGGTGTAATGGATGGAACAGGTTATTTGGGAAGTGAGCAGGGGCAGCTGTCTTTTACAGGAGAGAGTGGTGAGAATACATGGAGTTTTGCACAGCATAGTACAGCATAGCTCAGTTGGAAGGGACCTACAATGACCACTTCAGGGCTGACAAAAAGTTAAAGCATGTTATTAAGGGAATTGTCCAAATGTCTCTCAAACACTGACAGGAATGGGGCATCAACCACCTCTTCAGTATTCCTTTTTCTATAAACTAGACAAACACAGTGTCCTCAGCCACTTCCTTCCTCTCCTTAGTGGGCAGACCAATACAGGCATCATTGTGGTCAATGTCCGCTACAGATCACCTGGTCAGGAAGAAGTAGATGAGACCTTCTTAAGACAACTGGAAGAAGCCTCATCTTCACAGATCTTGATTAGGTGATTGTGCTGCCTTAATGCAGACATTGAACTGTCTTTATCTCAACCCAGGAGTTTTCTCACTTTTACCCTTCTGATTCTCTCCCCCATTCCACCAGGGGGAGTGAGCAAGTAGCTGCCTGGTGCTTTTATCGACTGAGGTTAAACCGTGACAGAACATTTAAACAGATTGAATGTACGCAACTCCACAGGACATGATATGATGTGTTCATGAGCACTGGAGGAGCTGGCAGATATCATTCCAAGTTCACTCTTGATTATCTTTGAAATGTCAAGGCTACTGAGGAAGATTCCTGAGGACTGGAAGAAAACAAGTGTTACTCCTATCCCCAAGAAGTGCAAGAAGGGAACCACAGGCCAACCAGCTTCACCTGGATCCTTGGGAAGGTGTCAGAGCAAAATCTCCTGGAATCTCAGAAAAATTAAAGACAAGAAGATGATTTGAAATAGTCAGCATGGATTTATGAAGGGCAAATCATGTCTGACTAACCTGATAGTCTTCTACAATGAGATGACTCGCTTAGTGGAGGAGGGAAAAGCAGTGATGTTTATCTTCACTTTAGCAAAGCATTCAACACTGTCTCCTATAACAGCATCTTCATAGACAAACTGATGAAATACAAACTAGATAAAAGGATAATGAAGAGAGCTGAAAACTGGCTGAGTTCAGAGGATTGTGATCATCTGGCAGAAAGCCAGTGGGAGGCCAGTCAACAGTGATGTACCCAAGGGGTCAATACTCAGGCCAACACTGTCGTCTTCGTTTTGGTATTGGCTGGCATAGAATTAGTTTTCTTCCTTGTAGCTGTTATAGTGCTGTGCTTTGGATTTAATATGAAAATAATGTTGATGACACACTGATGTTCTTAGTTGTTGCTAAGTAGCGCTTATACTAACTCAAGGACTTTTCAGCTTCCCATGCTCTGCCAATGGGGAGGTGCACAAGAAGCTGAGAGGGAGCATAGCCAGGACAACTAACCCAAACTGACCAATGGGATATTCCATACCATATGATGTCATGCTCAGTATATAAACTTGGGGGAGTTGTCCGGGAAGTGGTGATTGCTGCTCAGGACTGGGAAGGCATTTGTTGGCAGGTGGTGAGCAATTGCACTGTGCATCACTCATTTTGTATATTCTATTATTATTATTATCATGATATTATTATTATTTCTTCCTTTGCTGTCCTATTAAACTGTCTTTACCTCAACCCATGAGTTTTCTCACTTCTGTTCTGATTCTCCTCCCTGTCTGACCAGGGTGGGAGGAGTGAACGAGTGGTTGTTTGGTGCATGTGGCTGGCTGGCATTAAACCACAGCATCTGTTTAACATCTCAGTTAATGACCTGGATGATGGGACTGAATGCACTCTCAGCCAGTTTACAGATGATAGAAAACTGGGAGAAGTGGTTGGTAGACCAGGTGGCTGTGCTGCCATTCTGAGGGACTGTGAAAGGCTGGAGAAATGGGCAAAAAGGAATCTTATTAATTCCAGTAGAAGGAAATTAAAAATCATGCAATACATGCTGGGAATCAACTCAAAAGCACCTTGCAAAGGAGAACTGTGGCAAATGTGGTCAATGGCACCTTGGGATGCATGAGAACGAATGTTTCCAGGAGGTTGAGGGAGATGATCCATCTGGTCCGCACAGCACTGGTGAGGCCACATCTGCAGAGCTGGATCCAGGCCTAGGATCCTCAGTGCAAGAGAGATGTGGACATACTGGAGAGAGTCAAATGAAAGGCCACAAAAATGATGAAGGGCTTGAAGCATATGATGTACACGCAGAGGCTGAGATAGCTGGAATTGTTTAGCCTGGAGAAGGCTCACGAGGATCTTATCAATGTATATAAATATATGATGGGAGAGAGTAAAAGATGAAGGCACATCAGTGGTCTTCTCAGTAGTGCCCCATGAAAGGACAAGAAGTAAAAGGCATAAATTGAAATACAGGAAATTTCATGTAAATATAAGAAGAAAAAATTACTGTGAGTGTGGTCAAACAGGATACCTAGAGAAGTAGTGGAACCTCTGTTCTTGGAGATACTTAAACCCAAACAGACATGGTCCTGAACAGCCTGTTGTAGCTGACCCTACTTTGAACAGAAACGTGTACTGGAGGATGTCCAGATGTTCTTCACAACCTCTGTGATTCTGTGTTTCTCTGATTCTGTTTTCAGTTGGTTAGGTACAATTTTTACTCATGCTTACTTAGAAGACTTACAACCTAGTTTATTCACAAAGGGATTCAGAATGTGTCTAATCTTCATCTAAACCTTCTATGTTTACATAGGTGTCTAAGAGTGAAGTTCCATATTTTAGACTTTTCTCCCAAAGATCAGTATTTCTAGCCAAACCAGATTTTGTAATAGTACATTGTGGCATTACTGACTACAAAAGAGAGTCAGCTACCGATTCTTCAACCTCACTTCCTAGAACAGATACATTTTCTGGGGTTGCCATACCAGTAAAGAATTACTAGAAACAAAACTATATAGGTCAGATATGGCAGACATGATTCTACAAGTAATATAATATTAAACTTGAGTATTTACATTTCCCCATTACTTCCAGATGTACCCTGACAAGAACTGAGGCCATCAGAAAGAACAAATAAAAATCACATACTCCTGACAGTCCGCTTTACAATTTTTCCACCTCAGAATGACGCTTATGTTAATATTATTTTTTTAAAAAAAGTATTTTGAGTTATTAAGATAAAGGCAGTAGCTCCTGAAGATCTATAGGGAAAACCTTAGCAGTCTGGACTTTGAAAAACAGATTAGACAGAAGGCAAGAAGAGAAGCAATTAAGAACAGTCAGTCCTATATTACCAAAGCTTACAATTCTTGCTTAGAAGATTTTTTTTCATGTTTCTACTTCTTTTTGTTGTGAGCAAGGCAATGTTTGTCCTTACTGGATGTTCAGTAATTCTTACTATTTCTAAACTTAGTTACAGATTTAGAAAGTGAAGAAATAAGGCAACACTGAGAAATATGTAGATGGCTACATTATTGTCATTAAAAATCCATTGTGCATTTCAGGTAAAGAACCTTGCTCTGAACTGAAAGACCAGAGAAAACATTTGTTCGTATGCCTAGCTTGAAGCAGCCACTGAGTCTGCTTTGTTCTGGCAGTGCCTCGGGAACTTGATGTTGCCTCAGGACAAACACTTGTGTTCTATAGTGTCTCAAGTCTCCTCCCAGCTCTACCTCATCTCCCCTTCTCTTATCTCTTGAATTTGTGTATGTCTTCATATTCCTGGTGAACTACTGTTCCTAGAAATATCAAGACTGAAGAAGTGACATTTCCTTGAAATGACATCCTGCTCAAAAGCATAAAGCAAGAGCAGGGAAACAGATCTAATCTGTATTCTTGAATGAATAATGGCTGAAAAGCAAAGTAATGAAAAACTGTCATCTTACAAGGCAGGATATAATCCCCTAGAAAGGGTGCATACCATGGTCAAAATATTGCTTCAGAAATACTGGTGTGAACATATACAAGTATTGGTACAGAAAGAAAGAAGTCTGGTATGTTTGTGGAAAGTGTTGCTTACTGTCACAGTTTGACCAGTGGGTGTGTTATCTTTAGTGGGATATTCAGGTTATTTTAGCCAAAAGCTCAGGAATATTTTCTTTCCTAAGAACTGTGCAACACTTCTATGAGTGTTAGCTCTTCATGAGTATGGGTCATTAAACCTGACTTTGGACAAAACTAAGTTATATGACCTAAGTTTTCAGGACTGTGGAAATACTACAGCTAAGATTGAACACACAGTCAAACTTTTACTTATAGGCAAGGCAAAGGCCTTTTATATTGATGAACCAATCCAATCATCCACATTCCTTATTCATTAGCTGTGTAGATATAAGTGCCTAAGAATGAGATTTACAGCAACTAACAGAGTGAATGAAGAAATGGCTAAGCCAGGCTGGAAGAATCTTGACAACAGAAGTACTACAAATTTTCTGTTCCTGTGCTCTACCTGAAGCCATGACTGAGGCAGGTGCAGACACTTCTTGAACGAGTATACATCCACACGAAAATCATCTAACAGGTGGGAGGAACCATTGCCGACTACTATTTCTGTGGGGTGCTTTTTTGTTTGGTTGGTGTTTTTTTGTATGTTTGGTTCTTTTTAAGTGAAGGCTGTAGTTTTGGCCATGATCTCCAAATGTCTGTGTTATAGGCATGTGCAAACATCACCCAGTGCCTTGGGCCTTTGACACACTTTAGTGTGAGAAAGACACTGAAATGCTCTGCTTGCAACAATGGAGTTATGTTTAGCAGCAACTATTCGCCTGTGCCCTATTAAATACATTGCAAGTACTTTCAGCTGAAACAAGCAGGTTCATTACTTGGCTGGAGTTAGACAAAACATAGAAGATTTACATAAAGCTCTAGTACAAGCTTGTGATCAAAGCTTGGGTTTTAATATCTCCAAGAATAGAAGCTCCACAACTTCTTTGAGCAACTTGTTCCAGTTTTGAGCATGTTTTGATGTGTTTTCACTTGTAAACTTAATACTAAAGAATTGAGTCAAAGGTCCTGTGAAGACTCTTTTGTTACATTTCCAGTATATTCCTTCTTTGTTTGAGATGGAACTACACAACAGCAATCTCTAAAAATAATATAATTTATGAACAAATTCAATCTTTTTCCCTCTCTCTTTCTCAGAAATTCATCCATCTTCTCTTATAGGAGATAGTATCAAGATGCTTCACAATCTCCAGTGCGTATATCTTCACAGTAGCCTTGTGCTAGAAAAGAAGTATAATTACTCACACTGTGCAGAGAAATTAGGGGGACTCCCACAGACATTCACGAAAACTACGATAATGTAAGAAATGGATTCGGTCTCTGAGCATTGTCAAGGATCTGAACCAAATTATTGCATTTTTTCTGAAGTATTTTCTGTTAGTCTCACATTTTGCTGAGATCACAGATTTCTGTCTCCACAAAAAAAACACATTTTGTAGCCAGTCATTCTGTACCCTATAGTAACCAGAAATGTGGGTGAATTTACAAGCTAAAGAGTAATATTAAAACAATACATAGAAAGTCATAATGAAAATAGGACTTTTTTTTTGATACAAAGATTTTAACTGAATATTGGAAGGTTGCTCTGTCCCTGTCCGCTTTGAACTGTGACAGCTGTGTAGTCACCCTTTTTCTCTTTAGAAAGAAAGAGACATCTGTAAACCAATTTTACATTTTAGTGGAAGCTAAAATATGAATGAGAATCTTAACAAAGCCTATATTAAAGTCTGCATTGCATGTTTAATAAAATTGTTTCAGAAGATTTAGACATTATTGTATCAACGTGAGTTTTTATCCATTTATACAAATATAATAATTTATTTGCTAGTATTTCTTAGTCCTTTATTAAAAAAAAAAAAAAAACAAACTTATTTCTTTTCTCTGGGTAAGTTTGAAAAGAATTTTTGATACAAGGGCTGTTTATTATTTGTTTTAAATTAAGAAATCTCTCTCCAGGAACAGTTCCTGAAGTTGAACTTCACCTTAACATTCTTCAAAACAACCACTCCCAATCTAACAGCTAATACTCACGTGTGCCATAGTATAAAATGATTTAACATTGAAAGACTAAATAACCCATGAGAGCAACCACTAAGAAGATGATGTTGGAAGGAAGGAGCACCTCTGATGTGACTGGTTACTTTTCAGCCTAGGAAATATAGCTTCCAATTTATTATTTAGAATTTCTATTTAGAATATTTTTTCTGCTTTCCTTGATTAAAGATGATCGAACAGTAGAAATACAGAAGTCTACATACAACCTAATTTCAGCATAACACGATGCTGTTATCAAAATCTTCACACTTATGATTTCTGCTTTTACTCTTTTAACTTCACTGCAAATGTGTTTATCACACAAACACCTAACAAAACCAGTCCAGGCAGATGTGAATCAAAAGCACACTAGGTTTCTCTGGGCCACAACAGGTGTGTTACTCTAGCTATCTACAGCTGTTGTACATGACAGAATGCATAAATTTAAAAAAGCCTGTTTGAATTCTTCTGCAGCTGCACAGGATGTGGAACCAGATTCTGGGAGGGGAAAAAAAGTAAAAGTCAAAATTCAAGATACACCACTTCAGGGGAGACTTTTCTGGTGATTTAGAGATGCTATGTTAGTTACGTACTACCTTTCCTTTCAGGTCTCTCTTCCTAGGAACCTAGCTACATAAAAGGCATTCAGGATCTTCAATAAGTTCAACACAATTATAAGTCTCACACTTTAGCTCCCTGAATAGTGGTATTATTCAGCAACACTAATTTCTAATGCCTGGTAAACTCATCCAGATCCAAATCTCTAACTATTCTTTGTGAGTGGTCTGCCTGAGGGTCTTCTCACGGAGCTACTGGAATAAGTAACACAGTACAAAGACTTTTACGTGTGAAAACCTATGCCTTATAGCATGCAAATGTTTCTTTGCTATGAAGGAGCTACCTGGTTTTGCTGAACAGACACACTGATAGTAAGGAGATACAGCACAGCAAATCACCATGAGAATGACGTCCAGCCTAGGAATATGGATCATTTAGTGGTAGAATTTACTGGTACTGAACAGATAGCTACAGTTTTATACCACCTTGTGGTAAATAAAAGTTATTGCAGTATTGAAGAGAGTAAATTTTCTTTAAATTGTTCAGAGCATCCATGTTCTGAAGCTGCTTATCCTCAGAACAGGTCCTTGACACTTCAGATAACTGAAGAAAAATCGCAAATATAAAAATCAATTAATATGCTTCCCCAGCTTTCTTCTTCACCCTACCCTCTGCATCTAGAGGCATACACAAATGTAGCATTAATAAAAACACTTGAAACGTCTAGTATGCTTACCCATGCAAAACCCGTAGTCCTTTCTCAGAAGGAGCCTGCACATTTAGTATAGTGGGACTAGTATAATATCAGTTTTGAAATATACCCTTATTTTATTATCACTAGGCTAATCCCATGAGCTTCCCTTGCTAGACTTTTTCTTATTCTCTTTGAGAATCAGAGTAAAAATGCAGTCTTTTCCACTATATTTGTTTATTTATTTATACTAAACTCTGTAAAATACTTCTAAGTAAGAAACGTTCTAAGTTGGCCCATAGAACTGCAACATGTTTACTCACAAATCAAGTGTTTAAAAGAACATTTAAATTCAGCAAATGACTCTTCCCTGAAAGGGCAAGGGAACAAAGAGAGCAGTCTGTTGGGGTTTTGCTGGTTCAAAGTTTAGAGCAGTGGTGGGAACTGAGCCCACAGGGAACTCTGAAGGCTGGGCGGAAAGATCAACTGTCCGTTGCAATATCATGTCAGCATTTGTTTCTGTAAGGAGTAATTTTGTTTCATGTTCATAAAGAATAGGAAGGACATTTAAAATGGTTAATTTGTTGTCTTGCTGTCTGGGGTAAATTTTAAGTCAACCATAAAGCTATTTAATGTAACAGGTTATAACAGAAAGTCTGAGACAAGTTTAATCATAATACTGCAGGGCTATAAAGGAAATAATGTAGAATACCATATAGTAAGAAAAGGCTGAGCCCTTCTGGGATGAATATGATCTAAATGGATGAGAGACTCCTTAATATTTGCTCATTATTTCCCCAGAATTGGTGAGTTGTAGAATGGGCTCAGGAATATGGGAAGTTAGAAATAGGCAGTGTCAGAAGACCACTGTCATTTAGATCACATTTTGCAAATGTGCAAAGTGCTATAGGGTACCAAAATATAATGGGCCAAAATTTTCAGAAAGCCTCAAACTAATTCAGTAATAATGTGTTGTGTTGTCTGATTGTGATGAAAACATTCTTCGTTTTTCTTAGAATGAAGCTTAGTTATATGGGACTAAGGATTAGCCCTTCCAAGGCAACAATTTTTATTTTCTTTCTATGTTTGATTTTCTCAGTGTTGATACTGAGATGAGACTAAAAACATGCTAGGTACATTCTGACTGTGCAGAGAAGAAAAACATATCCTCTCCCAAAAAACATAAAACCTAAACACAAATAACCATGTGTAATGTGGCATTTCAGTTAATAGCTACCAACATGCTATAAAAAAATAAAATAAAATAATTCAAATTTCACAGTAGATTTCTGTAGAATCTAGTGGTCACAGATAAAAATCTGCTACCTACCTTAAGCAGATGATCTGGCTATGATAGGTCAGGGCAAAAATCCGTTTAGCCCAGAGTCCTATCTTAGATTCTTTGAAGAAAAGTCTAAGAAACAGGAGAAGTAAGAGACTCCTTTCTTTAAAATATTCTGCTGCCTTTTTGCAATCAGCCAGTTGGGGGTTCTAGACTTTGCAGTACATCATTGTGTTTAAGAGCCTAAGATTTATTTGCTTTCCTTTACGTTGTAAAGTAGCCTTTGGAAACTTATTTTTGGCATCTAGAAGAACCTATAGCAATGGTTCTCCAGTTTAATTACATACTGTCTGAAGAAATACTTCTAAGGCTTGTTTTAAACTTGTCAAATGATAATTTAATTAAGTGCTACAAAGTTATTGTATTACAAAAAGCAATGAATGTCTTTTCAATATTTAACTTTTTCAATGCCATCCACATTATTATCATCATCCCCCTGCCTTCCACCCCACTGCGACTTTTCCAAGCTCAAGAGGTCCAACCTACTATCTCACCAAACAAAAGCTATGTCATATCTGTAGCCATTCTGTTGCACTTCTGTACCTCTTCAGCTCACTTCTGAGTTTGGGCTCTTGTTGCATTGTTCGGATTGTTCAAGGTGCATACATAGTACTCTTTTGCCTCACAAAAAATAGTGTTTCTTTTTCTGTGTTTTTTTTAGAATAGTTTCTAACATCTTATTTATTTTTTTCTGACCCAAGCAATGGGATACTGTTTGCTGAGAATGGCATTAAGTTTTCTGAAGATTACTCATATATCAATGCATTTTAAAATTTCTAACACTTCTGTATGTTCCTGTGGCTTACTATTAATTATCTGAATTATAAGAAGTCCTAGGAGTCCTTGCAATATGTTTCAGACTTTAGCCAGCAGCTTTACATTTAGTAGCTTTTGTAGTGTTTATTCTACTACAAATGTGAGCATAAAATACTGCACTTGATGATTTCTAGTACTATTTTTTGTTGTCTTTTCCCCAAAAAAAAAGTCTTCAAACACCAAACTGGCTTTGGAATATTAATCTTTTGCCTGTGTGATAAGATTTCAAGCTCATAAGAGCTGGAAAACATCTAGAATATAACAGTCACAGGTGTCGATACAGTCGGTGTAATATAGGTAGCTATTAAATTTGAAAAGAAGCTTGCTTGATAAGCAAACTAATATAATTTTATAGGCTGAATTTACACAGGAACAGTTGCAGCTGAGATGCATGCTGCCTGTTTTCTGCTGTCCTAATTATTTTATCGTTTCCACGATATGGTTCCCTCTAGTGATTCTTGTAAGGAAAGAGGCTACCTGATCCCTTAATCCAGCTAACATTTTACAAAAGAAGATCCAAATTAGTTTTGCTTATGCCAGATGCTTTATGTGCAATTGGGTATCAGACAATGGTGGCTGAAATATGAAACAGGTAAATTCAATGATCTCTTTTGAAAGAATCTTTTACCTGGGGGAACTAAAGTGAAATTAGTTGTTTGTATACTTGCTGCCACTCTGCAGTCCTGTCTCCTCCCCTTATGCTAACCAATGAATATGTAAACTGATTGCCAGATATCCCCAGCGTCAGACTCAATAACAAGAACTGCAATGAATATTTGACGGAAGAGAAGCAATATCAGATTTAGCAGACTGGTTACAGCAGGCTAATATGTAAGAAAATGAACATATTATGCCTACAAGCTTGAATGCACTACGGTAAGGGCGAAGTTTGTACAGGTAGCAGCTATCAGAAACAAAAGAAAGTACAGTTAGAAAAATATTCCAATAATTAGCTATGCCACTGACTTGCTACATGGCTTTCTGCAAGTTACACAACTTCTTGTTGTGTTTCAGTTTAAAATGTTATAGTATTTGCCTACAGTACCATGAAAAAGATTTGAATGTCTCATTGTTTATAAAAGATCAAGTACCTCTATATTTAAAGAACATACACATAAACGTGTCCTGTGAATCAGTAAATGTATGGTGATTAGTCAAACTACAGTAACCTGACCCCTGCTTAAAGAAAATAAAACTGTTGAATATACTGCTACTTTTCAGGTTGCTTATCTCATATATTTATATATGTTTCAAAAAAAGTACCTAAGATCTGAAATAAATGTTTTAATCATGTGAACATTTTGGGTTTTTTTCCATCTTACAGAAATTTTTATCAGGACTGTGTTACAGATCTGCACAACTTGGCTGACACACAGAGCACTGTTCAGTAAAGATACCATGTCCTTTGATCCAGCTAGAATTTCCTGGTGTGTTTGGAAAGTTTAAAAAAAGCCAAGTACCATTCCCAGGTAGCAGTTTTCATTCAGCCATGCTGTTTTGAAGAATAAGAGCACTGAATAGCATGACTGATACACTTCCATGACAGTCACTCTCAGCACCAGAGAACGGTTGCTGGTGTATTCAAGTTACTATTATGCAGTCAGACCCTACAGGAAAAAAAAAAATAAAAATAAAAGAAAATGTGGCAAAAAGACAACAATGTTACTGTAATTAAATTTTTAGTAAATGTTTCCTAGGCATCCAGAAGCAGTCAGGATGTAACTACTCAAGAGACATGAGTACCTCTCCCAGACAATCAATAAAATATATCCTAGATATCTAGGCCCACATCCCAAGCGATGTAGCCCATCTACATGTTCTTCTCCAACTATTGTCACAATTTCAGAGGCTAATGAACACTGAGCACACTTTGGCATTCAATTCATTATTCTTATGAGACATAGTGAGTTTCATATTCTGAAGGCTGTCGCTAGAGTCGTAACTAAAGCTCCAACCAGAGCTCTCCTGATTACTTTGCTTCCCACACTGCACTGTTCCCGGACACTGGAGACAAGCTGCCCACTGCTAAGCTGTTTGATAGGTGTGGACACAATCTTGCATCCAGAGGAACACCTCATCTTCAAAACCCTCCTGCAGGCCTTTCTTCATCAGTTACAACTGCCCTCCTCATCTCATCACACTTCGGGTAATAGCAGAGTCAAGCAGAAATGGTGAAAAAAACAACACTTCAGCTTTGAGGTGCCACAGGTCTGCCCTGCTATGAAACAGAAACAGCATGGGTTTTAATCATGAGTTGCTCACCAGAGGTATAGGAGAAAGCACAGTGGAAGACATATGATTCCTGTGAAGAAAAGACAAAAGAAAGAGGGAAAATGAAGTGAGGGTTTTTTTCTTACTCATAAGTACAGAGGAACAGGAGAGAGCAGACCAGTAGTAGCATTTGTCTCTGATGCTGAGGGGCAGGTAGGAAAATGTTTGTTTGGCAAAAGATAGCTTTACTGAATGTGCTTACGGAGTTAGAGTAGCCAGCTGCCAGGAATAGAGAACTACAGGACTCTGGTTAGCTTGGGACCAGACATTCACATCCCAGACTGAGCCCTGGAATCTGGCACATCTCTCACAGACCAGACAATGAGAAGTACATGCTACTGTCACAGAGACACCATTCAGAATTTGGATTACATTCTGTTCACGGTGCCTTGCATTTTGCTGGAAAACTAATGAAGATTTTGATGTATTCACAAAGGGCAACATTCCCAGGATCCTGAAGTCTGTCAATCTGTTAATGCTAGGCAATAACCTGGCTATGTGCTGAATGAAAGCATGACAAGGATGAGTGTAGCAATGTCTCTCTGCACTTCAAGCCAAACTGTATGTTAACAATATGCTATGGAGCAGTGCTGTAGTTTGAACCCTGGCTAGCAACAAAACACCACAATTGCTTGCTCACCTTGCCCCCTCCCAGGAATGGGGGTGAGAATTAAAGGGATAAATGGAAAAGAGACTCATGGGTTGAGATAAGAACAATTTAATAACTAACCTACAATAAAATTGAAAATAATAACGATAATAATAATAGTAATATACACAAATATACAAATGAGTGATACTCAGTAAACTGCTTACCACCTGATCACCAAGGCTCAGCCTGTTCCCAGCTAACGATTCTGGGAGCAGGAAGAGTCCCAAAACCGCCATCCTGGAAAGGAGATAAGAGTCCAAGCATCTGAGAGACCAAGAGCTGACCGAGGGATTGAGACGAGCTCAAGAGAGGGGTGACCCAGAGAGACAGCCAACCCAGAGCAAGGGGCAGCCCAGAGAGAGAGAGTACTTCCAGACTTATCATCATCTATGTACTAGGCATGATGTGCATCATTGGCCAATTTGGATCTCAATGCTAAACCTAAGGTCAAATCCTAAGCCAGCAATTGTGGGCTGTGCTCCCTCCCAGCTTCTCCTGCACCTGCGGACACCGACACAACAGAGAAGCTGAAAAGTCCTTGACTGTCCTGGCAGCAACTATAAACATCAGCATGTTATCAGCCACCTTCTCAGCACAAATCCAAAACACAGACTCTCACTAGCTACTATGAAGAAAGTTAACTCTGTCCCAGCTGAAACCAAGACAAGCAGATATGTCCTAGAAGAGGTCACAGGATCTCTGCATGGCTATGATGTTCAGCCTGGAGTGTTCAATGCAGGCCTCAGCTTTGAGGTGTAAGAATATAAAGCACAGAGAGACAGGTTAATATTTCTACCCAGCTCCACTCATTCATTTCCTCCAAAACTGCAAGGGAAATGGAAATGCATCAGAACAAATGTACCAGCTTGTTTCCAGGTTATGTCTCTAGCTTCCACACACACCTTCCTGCCTCCTCATACTTCCTTCATTGGTTCTCCTTCCCCCTCACTGCTAGAAAACAGCTACCCTGCCAAACTTGTCCCTTTCCTCACCAGGTCCCCCTGCTATATACCATCAGTTCCTTTCTAAGCTGTGCAGTCAACAGCCTTACACTTCAAAGATCCAGTGAAAAATGTTTCTGTAATTATCTCCTTTCTGTCTTTACTCAGATTGTTCACTAAGTCAGCCCACATATATTTGGGGCTGCGCTTGTACACAGATCATTGAATGTCACTGATTGCCGACACTCAGCTCTGTCTGTCACAGGGGGTTAATCAGACGAAGCTAAAAGTGCAAAATCGTGGTAAGATTTACACAACTGCAAAACAGAATCTATACTACATGAGAGCTGGGCCCATGTTAGGTGTTTAATATCTCAGCAACAGGTATATATATTGGTGATGCAAGAAGGATACCTTAGAACCTTTAGGCATCTGGATGTAGCCACCAGATGTAGTACAGATATCAAGTGAGTGGCAGAAGTAAAGGTGGAAAGAGAAAATGCAAGACAGATCACAGAAGCCTTACAGTTCAAGATTCCTAAATGAAGAGATCAATCTCAGTGTAATTGATCTAAGTGGTGAACTAATAACAGCATGGCACAGTGAGCAACACAGCACAGGAGTTACCATCTTTAATGCAAAACATTGCTCTGAGCATTACTGCTTTCATAGTTAGTCAACGTTTTCCAGGCATTTTCATAGGATTTTTCTGTTGTGTCTCTTGTGCCTGTCTATCAAATTCACTGATGTGTGTGGCTTACATATACACAATATCCTTGCATTTCTGCTGTAGGCTGTTGTTAGTTTTCTTTTTTGGTGTTGAACTGCTGCCATTGTCCTCCATAAAGATGAAAACATTTTTGTTATGGATAAAGTGAGTTCTGTTTAATTTGTACCTGTCATAGAGAGATTTTGTGAGGCCTAATTTTATGTTTGTAAAGTATTTCAAGATCCTCGGATGAAAAGGACTCTAAATATAAACCATTATGTTAATAATGATCTTATTTTAACACACCAAAACGATGTTACTCAGTTGTAGCACTGTAGAACCTGGAGACTCCAAGAAAAATCTTAGCTCTATTAAGTGTGGCACTTTAACAAGACATAGGAAGAGTTTGTCCGGATATCTTAAGCACTTCCAATCTAAACAGGGTAAACAGACAAAGAGTGGATAAATGGATAGTGTTTCTTCATGTATGCAATACTGTGGTAATTAATTATAATCAATCTTTTAAAAATATTCAAAATGCTTAGCTCCTACAGTGTATTCTCTCCGTGTTAACTATATACAATAAACCTGGAAAACCTGGCTAGGAATATCTAAAGCTGAACATTTTCCTCATGTCTACAACTGGAAAAAACTTACCTCAATGAGCCTATCACAATGACTGAAATGCAATCTTAAGCAATCTCTATTTAAAAAATGGTGTCTCCATTCTTTACAATCATAAATCATCACTTTTTTGGGTAGCCCTCTAGCAGCTGTGAATAAAGCTTTCCAGCCTCTTATTTATTTCAGTCACAATAGGTTGAATCATCGCCATCTCTAGCTGGAGTTTTAACTGTGCACATGATAGATAATACAAGAGTTTGACATAAAAATGCAGATTTTCCATACCAATTTTTTAAATCTCTACAGTAAAGTTAAAAAAAAAAAAAAAAAAGAAAAAAAAAGTGAGTTTGGGATTTTGCACTAAAAATATTCTCCTGTCTTTAGTAATTGGAGACTTTTTTTCTATGATTTCTCTAAATAGATAATACTAAGAAAGTAACTTTAAAGCTCATTTAGATTATTTGGAAATAAGAATAGGCATGTGAGAAAACCACTTCTTATCAGGTTCTCTATGTTTCCAGCAATAATTCAGTTATTTGTAAGGCAAAGCACAACTAAATATTTCTATTTCTGTTGTGTTTTAGGGTATGTGTTTCTTTAAAATACTGATGTTATTGCAGGCATCCCAAAGGCAAGGACAAAGCATAAGACCACCTGCTCTTGTGTTTTCTGGTACTTGGCTTGTACTTGTTACTTTCATTATTAAAGGGAATCTTTGAGGAGTCGAGAGAAGAACCTCTTGTACTCAAATTGCTTAGGCCCTTGCACCAATTCATTCTGGAACAGAAATTCTGAAATTTGAGTAAAAGCAGCAACAAAAATTAAAGTACTTCATGCTTTGCAGAATGAAATTAATTAGATACTTCAAAGACTTTGTAGTCCTTCCAGGTTCCTTACTGCATAGCTGTCTATAAATCTGGACATCCCTAAGTGTCTCAATGCTATAAGGTATGGTTGGAAATTTCAGGACAATTACTTTGTGGTCATTGTTTGACAGGAGACAGGGATAAGTGCTTGAAGAGGTCACTGAGAAGTTACATGGGCCCTGTAGCAGTCCTGGTGCAGGTTTTGGTACTGACTAAATATCTCTTCAGGTGACATGGAGTGTTTGGTTTTTGCTTGTCCCTGTGGGAATCAGTAATAAAGACCTTGTTCTGCTCAACTCAGAGAATTTTTATTTAAGGCAATGGTTTCTAATTTATTTTCCTCCATCTTATCTTCAGTTTTAGATATATCCTTACTCCTTATAACTTGCTATGACTACATGAGGTGGAATGCCCTTACCAGTTTTTCTGTAAAATGTTTCAAAATAGGCAGCAGAGAAACCAGCACTGGGGCTGCAAATGTGGTTATTTACCCTGAAGTAGAGGATATCAATAAGCAGAAGGCTTGACAAACACCAGAGGGGTCAGGGTTGAGAACAGTTCAGGCGCTGCCCTCTTTGCCACTTCAACAGTCTCCCACAAAAATATTCCGAGTACTTTATCCAAATTCATTTTTATCACACCCCACTGTTATGGAGGCCAAATGTACGTGGTCAGAGTGCTCAGTAGCTATAGTTTGATCCGAACAACCCTAGACTTCTGTTTTCAAACAAAAGTTGCATACAGAGCTCCCAATTACACTGTGACTTCCTCCCAAGCAAATGTTTATGTTATGCCTCTTCCTATTTGTTAGTTTGTTGCTGGACAAGACAAAACTAACACCTGATATTCTATGATTATCAGGCAGTGACGTCTACAGTTCCTTGCTACGTTGTAGAAGTTGCAGATTGTTTCTTGTTCCTTTTCTTCAAGGAAAAAAAAAATAGAAAAACCAAAGAAAATTGAGCATTTTGAATGAGAATAGGGAAAGTAAGCATTCTTCATCAGAGAAGTTGGAAAAGGATCACTTAAGATTTCTGAAGACAACTGAGGCTCACCCTTGCATAAGAAGCACAAGATGAACACACAGCCTTAACAGCTAAAGCCATTCCACATCACCAAGCACAGCACACAGATGTATGTATCCCAGCACTGGGATATACTGTGCCAAGAAGAAATAAGGATTTTATACAATTGCTCGTTGGCACAAAAAAAAGTTGCACCCTTAGTTCAATCAACCAAAACCTCACCTGGATAAGTGATAATATATACACACACTAGTTCCCATACTAATTTTCCTTATAAATTAATTGTTTAACACATCTGCCTTTTAAAAGAGGTTCTGTGGCCTCCACTTGCTCATTTGTGCAGCGGAAAAAACATCATATTGAGATCTCAAGTGTTGCAGCAATTAGTAAAATGAGAAAGATGCTGTTCTAGGATTTTCAGGGACATTGTACTTCACAATCTTCAATTTTACAATTAGGATAACTTCAAATGTGTTTATAATCTTAAGAATGTCAACATGGTTCCATTATCTACTGTGTACATATTATTTTGAACCTACTTCACACCGCAGAATATATTAATGTATTTATTTAGAGTCTGATAAAGTGGTCCTTCAGACACTGTTAAGGACTTAAAGCCCTCATAGAAGCCTTGTACTGATAAGTATTTCAAAATGCTGAAAAATCATTAAATGTTAAATAAGAACTTGCATGTATTTTCATTGGTTCATTATCACTTTTTGTTTAAAAAAGACACACAAAAAAAGATAAGATATGCAAAACTTACAAAGAAAACACTAAAAGGCTAATATTCTCTGGCACTTAATAGTTCACTAGGGCATATTTTTGTATATTTCTTAAAAAACAAACAAAAGAATACAAGGAAAATAAAAAGCTTAAAAGAAAATGGGAGAATGAAATTTATTTTATCTTACTTTGAGCATGATGGGAAGATACAATAGAAGACAAGCCTTGTACATTCACTCTTTCTGCCTGATAGAAGGGTCAGCCCCAAAAAGTGACTTACTATGTAGGGATCTGAAAAATGGATCTCATGGGAGTAGTGCCCTTTTACATTACTCTGTAAGTGTCCAAAAACTAGTACCTGGTCCCTCTCCCCTCAGCTTTCAGAGGATTTCAAAGGTGACATGGCTGGTCCAAGACAGGCACTCACTGAGGCATCTCTGTAAAGCTGCTTGAAGTACAACTGTCTTCTGAAAATGAATTATATAAAAATAGCATCTTTCTTACTCCTCATCTGCTCTCGTTTTGCACTTAAAACCACACTGTATTCTTCTGAAACAAAATGCTTTATTTTTTTTTTTTTTCTTAATGGTTTTATCATTAGCACACACAGCAAAACATGGGATTATCTCGGACAGTAGCAGTGGTATTATGGCAGACAGTCACATGTGGGCAATTAATTCCATTACCATCATAATGCAGAGATCAGATATGCTATAGCATATGATATGACCTTTAAAATTATTTCAGTCATACATTCTCTCTGCCTTCCAAATTCAAACACTCATATCCCACCTGCTTCCCATGATATAGCTCCCAGGCCTGCAAGGGATTTTAATCGTATTGCCTTTCTCATCCCTTATTTCAAAAGGAGGGGAAGGACATCACTGACTCGTTGGGCCAATCTCTTTGCAACTCCTGAAAGCAACAGGACAGAAGGAAGATTACAAGCACTCACAAGCAAATAAAAACAAATAAAACATCTTATTTGCAAGCTGAGGATCTTGGATATGAGAACGAGAAAACATGCCACTACACACTAGCAAGCTTTTAAGTCTTGCATCACAATACAGATACCATATGAGTTATATGTGTGATTCTAGACTAACAAAATCCAAAACATTTTCACAATTTTCTGTAATAAAGTTCTTTAAATGTAAAGCCAAGTGAATTATCTACTACAAATAAGTTAGTAAACATATTTGTTAATTTGTGTGTTCAATAAAATCTTAAGCCTTTTACCTGAAATTATTATCCAGATTTTTTTCAGACAATTTTCCCTCTGTACACATTCCCGTGTATTTAGACAGGAATTTGTCAGATCCACACAAATAATAACACTTGCCAATATTTGTCTATGCAATAAGTAGTATAGTGGGAGGTGAAGAGACACACAGCAAGAAATGAGGGTTCTCACCTGACTCTTGGTATTAGCTTTTACTTGGCAGAACAAACACCAGTTGGGAGCTCACACAGAATAAAGTTGTTTGTGGAAAATTAAGTCATCCATAAGGTCAGCAGAAAGTGCCTTTTTCCAATAAACTCAAGTGCTATAGATTTTAAAACTTCATTTCTAATGTAGAAATGTACCCATGAAAACCCACAACTTTATGTTATGTAATATTTTGAAGGTGGTTTTTTTCTGTTTCTTATTCATTTGAAATGAATGACCAGCTTTCAAAGAATCACTTTTATGCTGACAAAGCTGAAGTATCTACTGAAAAGCTTAACAGAAAAAAAAAAAAAAAAAAAAGACAAAACAGCTTCTGACTGTTTCAAATACCTCCTTATGTAGGCTACTATGCAGGATGATACTTGGACTCATGCAAAACTTAAAGCACACGAGTAATTCCACTCAGTGTATGGTATTACTCATACCCTTTCATGAAGATACACATTTAAGTATCTTGACGGCTGTTTAGAATATACAGGATCAGTTAGAGAATTAGGGACTTTTCATGTGGGCTGATCACCAACTTCTTCCCCTGCTCCTCTCCTCCCCCCAAAGTGCATTTTTGAGTCATTGAAGCCTCTTAGAATTTTAAACAACTCATAGGGCAAAAAAATAGTAAAAGACAAGAGAGTGAGTTTTAAAACTAAACCCTTGTATGTTGATGGACTATGGGGCAGACTATGTAGGATAGTGTAACAGGAAAAGAAAGCAGACTGACTTACCTTTCCCTAATAAACCTATTCTGCCTTGCATCTGTGTGCCCAAGTCCCTCTGGAGTTTTAAGAATGTGATGCATAACTAATTTTAAAACTAAAGAAAACTTAACTTTTTTTTTTCTGAATGCAATTTGAGTGCACACTTGTGTAAGTTTGGGGCTGTTTATTTTAAATGGCAAATGGAAAAGGGACCTGTACTGACACCAAGAAACACCAAAGAAATCCCCTGGGAAAGGCCCAACATAGGTCACTACACCCACTGTCCCTCCATCTGGCTAAACAGAAGCAAGGAAGTTTTCTAGTCTGCCACCTAATTAATAAGAGCACAATTCCAGAATTCATTTGCAGCTCAGTACTAATGAGTATATATTGACAGCAAGAGTTTCTATTTTAGACATATTAGTGAATATAATTGTATTCCATTCTCAGTGATTGGCATTTTGGATCACACATCATAAAAAAGGGTGGAGATAAACTTTTCTTCTCTGAAGAAGTTCAGTGCTGGATACCAGAGTTCCACAATAACAGCCAAATCAAATTGTTGGAATTTAACACTGTGAAGCACTTTTCTTTCAAATCACTTGATGATTTTGAAAACTTGAATCCATCTCTTACTATCTGTTTTTTAATCCATATGGAGCATCAGACTAAACTAAGATCTAGAATTAAAACTACTAAAGCAAAAGAATTAAAACTACTAAAGTCTTTGCACAAAAAGAATGGACAAGAACTAAAGTTAGTTCTTTTTTTAAAAAATAGTATCATTTTCTCTCTTTGTATTTATAGGAATGCAGACATATAAGCTGTATTTTCCCATAGATCTACGAATTTTCCCATTTTCTATTAACCTGGGATGAATTTAGGCCATAGGATTTCTTAAGTTGCTTCTAAATATAAAATAACAGACAGTGTTTGACAATAACTACATACATTTTCTACGAATAAATAAAGAAAAAATACAAACATTCTGGCACTTTCAAATAAAGGATTTTTAATGATTCCTGTATTACAATAGTCCTTCTCTATTTCTGTGTATTGTCTTCAGACATACCAACACTGAAGAACAGGGAAATAGCATTGCAGCTTGTGTGATGCTCATTAACAAGAATTTTAAATCCCTCACTAAAGGTGGTATTCTAGAGAATTGCATCACATTACAGTGGAAAGAGGTGTTAAATATCACCCAGAGTCCTGTGGAAACATCAGTGACGGCAACACCAGGAATTCTGAAGGCAAGGATTCCTTTCATACAAGTTTTCAGACTACCATAAAACCTTAAGCCCTCTGATATGATGGATCTATTATCTGTGATGAAACACGCATGTGTATCATTTCACAAGTGGCAAAGTTGGACAAAATGACATACAAGACAGCTGAATATTTTATATTCATAAGGAAGATTAGTTAGGGAAACAGAATATATATGAGTTATCAGTAATAATATCCCTCCCCCTGACAATTTACATATGTACAAGTTAATATACAGTGCCGTTCATTAAAGTCTTTCAAACTGCCACTTACAAGCACTATAACTAGATATCAAACTGTTACTACAGTATTTTCCCTACTTTTCTAAGGTTAATTGTATGTATATGGCAAATGTGAAATCATACAGATATGACCACAGTAATTGGAGATATACACCACAATTCACAGAAAAGCACATTTACCAGAAAGAAGTACACTATTTAAAGTGATTTGTTCTTACAGAGCCTCTGGAGCCTGTGGCTGAGATCTGAGAGTGTTGCAGCCTTGACTGTACATGTGTGTTGCATGAAAGTTTCCAGTGAATTTCCAATTCAAACACAAAGGGTGTGAGAAAAAATGTCCTTATCACTTACCATGGTGGCATGGACAGATAATCAGCTTGCCCTAAGCACAGGCAAAATGAGGAGTTGATTAGAGCAACAGACTTCCATGGGACATCCCAGTAAACACAATGCTAGAACCTATGCTGCCTGCAGCAGAGCCTGACATCAGGCATCAGTATCAGTCTGCAGTGGATGATAAGGGGGTTGGTACGCTTAGTGCAGGGTCTAAACTTTACTTTCAGCTACTAAATCAATGTATGGAACTGGCCCTTTGTAGCATGCCAAATTAGCTTGGTCTGCTCTCTTAAAGCTGGAAATTCCTGAAGCCAGTTCTAGTGCTATACAGTATGTTACAATATGTGAAATTACAGCAAATAGAGTCACAAATAGATTTTTCATGAAGTTTAGGTCCTGACTCTGTTTTCTTGTTTACTTGTGTCCGTACCAACCTGGAACTCTGTTCAGTACACAGATATCTACAGTCTCAATAAAACATGACAGTCTAACATATTATACCCTCTAAGTTAAACTTTTTCATAAATTGCCTAATATATCATATCAAAACACTGGTACTTGCCCATGTAAGTATGAGCATATTGCAGTATTTGATGATTTCATGACATGTATGCCAGCATGAAAATACACTAATTTACATGCTGAGAGACATTATGGCAAAGATAATCAAGGGTATAGACATATGGATTCAACTAACAATCCCTATTCGATGCAGGTATTTTGTATGAATATGAAGGCACATTAGTAGGCTAGAACTGATGTTCCCTATACTGAAGAGAATTTCAATCTACATGGCTAAAGAACAAACCTAATTTAGGCTTGTTAGGTCCAGGATTTACTACCAAAGGAAAAGATCAAGTTTGTTTGATGCAGCTTACCCCTTTTATCTTTAAAGTAAAGAAAGAAATCTTAACAGTCATTAAAAAAGTACACTTATATTTTGTAATTTATAAAATAACTGTACATGTACTTATTGATCTGAAATCTTTAAAATAAAATACTCAAATTATATTTGTGTAAAAAAAATGAATCCCTACGAACTCAGCATTTTTAAAAAGCATTTTATCTCACTCTAAAATAAGTAGAACATGTAGAAGAGAATACTGAAAGCAACAGCATTGGTGAAAGCTGTAGTTTATAATTGCAAAGTTAATTATCTTTCCTAAACCATCAGTTGTCACTTAGATAGACCAGATTCTAGCAGGCTCTCAGGGGACTGACTTTATTTCATTCCTAATGGCTTGGGACCCACCATTTTGCTGTCTCTGAACATTTGGTCACTGAATGCACCATTTATGGAGTATTGTTTAATTAAGGACAAATTAAGAGAACTGTGCACAGAATTTAATTTCATATCCTGTGTAAATTCTTTTAAAGAGGGTACTAACTATAGGCATTATAACTTTTCATTATCCACTGCTTCTACAAGGTATTGACAATTTATTGTTTGCAACAGTTAAGAGTTTTGTTTACCCTTTGGGGAATTCTGCTGGCACTGCAGTTTTTTGCCTCATCATTCCCTTAACCCCCTATATGCCACTTTCACTATTTTGTGATAAACGATATATTTGAAAATGCACTTTTTTTTTTTCCCCACATATGTTCAAATATACTTCCACAATGAAACACAACGAGGCTAGAAGATAGGATGCACTATATACATGTGTAATCAATGGGAATTCCTATGGGACTAGTGTAGATTACACTGTAGGCAGCCAAAACACACTGAAATTCCTTATGCCAATGGCTCTGAACAGAAAGAGAGAATACACACAGAGCTAGAGTATTCAGTGCTATGCGGAACCTCCTAGTCTCTTCTTGGCAGAGACACACAGTTTGAATGTGGTTTCCATGAACTGGTTCTTCAGCTACTGCACATGACCTGAAGAAGGTTGCTTTTACTTCTTCCTCACACTCACCCACTCATTCTGCTTGAGCTTCATAATCACTTTGGACTTTAATGAAGCACAATGGCTGGAATTTCACCAACATAAAGGAATTCACATTTCGTTTATTGAAATAACTGTACATTGTCTAGCTATATTTAGATTTACTAATTATAAAATTATTGCAACTAGAGTGAAGAACCAATTTTATTTTACAATCATAAAAGTATATAGCTTGAAAGCAGACACTGCTAGTCTTCAAAAGCAACAATCTGTCTCCAAGAAAGCAAAAACATGTTTCTAGAATATTGTAACAGTCACAGAGATACACACTCCGGAACAAAGCACAGCTTATACCCTGCAAAGCTAGTTCTAATCTCTATCTAGAGCACAAGCATGGAGCAGAAGTAACTGTCAAATACACTAGGTGCATTTTACAGAATGAGTAGAAGCAAATACAAATGAAGGCTCCTGACAGCGAAGAGCTCTTATATGTGAGGTAGAAACAGTTATCAAATCTCAAAGACATCCACTGTCCTTTACACCAAACCAGAAAGGTTAAGTCAGCAAAGATAGTTACAGCTATTGAGAAAGGAAGACTGTTTTAATTCCACAGTAAGGAATCTTTGATTCAAGTTACCTGCTCTCGCTTCAGGCTGTGGCTGCTTTGGCTGAAGAATTTTGTTATTCACTCCATCACTTTCCTCATACTTCTGGTACTTCCAAAAGGAGAACAGGAAACTGCGAGGATTGCAAAAATGGCAACAGCTGAAGGAAATACCAACCAGGCTGACATACACAACTTGTAGACATGTATTCCAGGTTAAATTGCTATCACAGAAGTATATTCCAGGAAAATGCCTTAAGCACTGGTTTAGGATTTTGGATGTGGCAGAGGACAGCAGAGGAGTCGGCTCTCTGTCCCATGTAATTAAACCTGTCCTAGTCTTTCACTCACTCCCTTAAAGATATTAGATCCTTGATGTATACCAACACTGCAAGTAAATTAGTATAGTATCCTAATAAAATTAATGCTATGTAAAACTTTTCTTCCTAACTTTTTTTTTATTATGCCAAATCTGATACTGTAAATCAGTAGTACATATTTAAAAGCTCAGGGCCTAAAGCGTCTTTGTTTTTCTCTCCAGATACAGCTGCCTATTTCTGAGGAAACTGAATCTTCAAAATATGCCTTGGTGGAGAATGAAGTATTTAACTTTTTTTTAAGGAAGCTCATTTGTCTGCTCAGAAAAAGTATATGAAATTTCACTGCAAAAACAATTATAAGACAAAATTAGCGCTAAGAATGAAAGGACTATCTTAATGATGACTGTAGCATCACTGGTGTGAGATTATAATACTGCAAGAATTATAAAGCATCCAAAACCTGTCAAATGAGATTTAGGAACATAGTTCAGAAGTTATCCCCCATTGAGTTACTGTCCATAATCCTGATACAAATCCTGTAGAGTGTCCATGTGAGGTAGTCCATATGCTAAGGGTAGCATATCATTTCAAAGCTGTCAGTTTTAATTTCTGTTTTATTAATTTTCCCATAAGTCTACCGACATCCATTTCAGAGGATATATTTCAAGTAGATTGTAGCCACACAAAGAAGAAATACAGTTATGGCTTATTCTGACATGCTTCACCATGAAGAGTTCACACACTGGAAGGAATAAATGTAAACGCTGTGTTTTGAGCAACAGGTGGGAAGATTTTGAAAACCTGGAGGACCAGAGATGAAGGACAAAGACATGAAGCACAAATTCAAGAGGAAAACATGGATTTTTGTGAGCATTCAGAGGGAGAACTAAGAGGAGTGTATTTGAATAAGAGGTCTGCCCCTGCTCCGGTTTTTCAGTCCTACCATTACATTCTCTCCCTTAAAGAAAATCTATGACAGTTAGTTTAGCCCTTTGCCTGAAAAAGTAGCTATGACTGCACTATCTGGAGAAAGAGAATCCCTAGATATCTTGGTAAAAGTTTGTCTGTGACTGACTGTGATTTGTTGAAAGAGGAATGCTGTAGGAAAAGATAAATGAAGAACTGGCCCAAACCTTGTCTTACAGTACAAAGAAATCCAATAAACATAAAAGTTTGCAGGAACCCATTGACAGTTTTATTTTCCAGTATGATGATTTGCAGAGGGTTTTCATCTGCTGCAGCAAAGCTGTGAGTACCTGAACTAACCCTTGTAAAGTAAAATCAGTTCTCTTTCCACTACACTGAAATTTGCACTGTAAACATAACCCTAAGCTTTATATCCAAGAGGCATGATTATGCAGACTCTCTGAACCCTGAATTTCCATATCTCCTTGGAGATATGAGAGAAAAGCTGGGTCAGTGACTGATCCCATATTATTACCTTTATCATACCTTTCCCATCTTTAATTCCCATGCCAAAGACAAGGAAACTCAGACATAGGCTCACTAGGTACATCTACACTACCAAATAAAATAGGACAAGTGACTGAAAACTGGAATCTTGATTGTTCACACTGCTTAACTGCTCTCTCACCTTTGGCTGTAATTGACTTCTTCCCCTAGCTCCAAAGACCTAAACCCAAAAGTCATATATAAGGCCTGATAACAGTACAGGATACTATAAATGACAAAATTATAGGACCAGCACCTACTCTGACTTAGGTGTTCTTTTTCATTTGAACTAACTTGGTAACACAAAAACTCAAGAAAGGAATTTTTTCCAACAATATCACTTGGCTTCTCTTGAGCATTTCTGCTATGAATCACTGAAATAGCTTAATGGGAGAATCAAACTCATTTTTAGATATCCATCAATATAAAACAGACAATTAGATCACATCTAATGTAAGATTGGTTTTAAAATTTGCTGGCACCATGGATTCAGTTAACACAAATTCTTATGTGTAGGTTAATGCTCTATGACCAGTGCAGTATGTACAATGCCACTGTAAAATAAATTAATATATTGAAGATCATTTTGTTACAATAAAAATGGGTCTTGAAAATTTACTAAAAATAGCTGAGATTAAATATGTTTTTTTTCAAGAGCAATTTGAAGTCCAATGTTCTTTACTTTAACTTTTCCTGTCTTTCACTCTTCCTCTGATAATTGTTCTTTAGAGTAATAAAGTAATAGCTATGTCTACATGTCAGCTCTCAGATTCCAGATATGCCTTAGACCATCTTGTGACCACAAACATAAATCTCAAAAACTTTCATCCAGTGGTTTAGCTCCAGATCTCTAGAAACACTGAGACAGTGCTCAAGATCAAAGTGCTGGCTCTCCATAAGGTACCATCTCTGCAGCTAAGATTGAAACCTTGGATACAGCACAATCATGTAAAAGTCAATCACACAAACAGATGCTGTCATTTTGTTTCTCACAGCTACTGAGTTTGACTGCTTGCATACAGCACTGCCCTCTCACTGCCTTTGCATCTACTGAGGCAGACAGACACAATGATTGAGAGCAACTGCAATTAACACAATTTTCTTTCAAGAAAATAAACATTTTCCGTTAACGATCTTGCAAACCGCTTTCTCTAAAACTCTCTTATTTTCAAATAACTTGTACGCATTTGATTTTTCCAACTTCTAAAAGACCATCAGGAAGACGTCAGCAATTTAATGCGAGCATAGAGAATTGGATTCTTAACATCAGAAACCATCTGCCACAGAAGTTTGGGTGCTTGATCCCACAGTTCTGGAGCCATCACCTTGAAAACAATATCTAAATACATATAACCATTGTGAGCAAGAGTGCATTTACATAACAGTGATAAGGGTATTTCACAAGGATGGTGGAGATCTTTCTCCCAGGTTCTACAACTCATCTTCTCCAGGGGACAGGTAAGAATGTCAAACCTGTGAAGTGAAGAAAAGGGTTGTGCTCTCATGACCTCCATGAAAAAGGCGACTTACAGTCTAGGCTTAAGATTCACAACTGAGAATCCCAAGTAAAAGAGGTGCCATTCTGCTGCTGAGATATAAATCAGCTATCTCTCCAAAGATTTAGGCCTTAAAAATTCATTCTTTTGTTAACACTTCTTGCTTTAAAACTGAGCACATTCTTCATTCAGCACAAATGTTTCTAAGGATCCCTCTCTAGGTCCCAGTGTCCTCCTTCAGCAGAGGAACCACGTTCTCAAATCTGGCTGGAATCTCAGTTTAGTCATGATGGTAAGAATTGTTCTGAGACTGTAGTCTTTCCACGGTATCTCGACCTAAAGCTTGTTAATTAAAAAAAAAAAAAAAAAAAAAAAAGGTCAATTTCCAACATGATTTTTATACTGATAGTGTCTCTTTTACTGCAGAAACAGTTACAGTACAGCATTCTTTGAAATAAGTGGAGGTATGAAGGATTTTTAATCCAACTAAAACAACAGTTTACCTGACTGTGTTCTCAGCCACAAACCATGGGAATGCTTCCCTACAGCTTGGCAGGTGTGATTTGGAGGTAATTGCAGCAAAAGGAGGGGGCCATCACAGGCTTGTAATTCTCCTAGAGAGACTGCAGGTCTCTTTTCCTTCTGTGTAACCTTGTATGATAATTAATCCAATTCCACCTGTCTGCTAAAGTAGCTCTTACAGTTGGGTGTCTGTAGTTAATTGATACTGTTCTTAGTGCAGATACTGGATTAGTGCAGGTTCTGTATTAGTCATGAGGAACAGGCAGAAACCATTTTTAATGTTGAAAACAAAATCTGGATTCACTACAATGTTAACATTTTGTTTCAAAGATTTCCTAAATGGTCAATGTGGTTGCTATCCTTTTCAAAGAGTTCAGATGTGCTGGAAGTTTTAAATTGAAAACCTCTTCTCTTGAAGAAATAGATTTATGTAGTGCAAAATTTAAAGCAGAACTGAAAAATAGAGTGGAATTTTTTTTTCCCAGTAATCTCTTGACTGTGATAAATAAAGATATGGTAAAATACTTAGGGTGACATTGGCAGTTGAGTGCAAAAATTTGCTCTCAGCATTCATTATATGGATTTGGAAGCAAAGACCTACCATCAATAGCCCTAAATATTCCCACAGACTGAGAATGAAGTTGAATCTTAGATACAGATCCTGTTACTAACCATCTGGATCTTAGTTCCCAAGTTTTGCAAAAAACTTTAACAGGTGCCTAAATTTATATTTTAAGTATTCATGGACAAAAAATTAAGAATGTTCACAGGAACCTTGGCTGGACTGCTGGCAGTGTATCCAGACAATAAATCTATTTATAGACACACATATATATAGGCCATATGACACCAACAATCCATATTGTATATGCTAACTCAGCTGAAGTCTTCTCAGAAGCGTAGGCAGAATCAGTTTTATGGAAGCAGCAATATGGGTCACAGCAGATGGGAGAAAGAGGCTAAAAAGATTCAGTGAAGGCTTCAGTGGACAGAACATATGGATTGTGGGGGGAGAGAATGGGGTGTCTGGAGTAAGACTGGAGCTAGAAACTCAGAGGTCAATGAAGGTTCATTATATCCTGGGTGCAAAGTGATTGAGAAAAAGCCTGGAGAAGCTAAGTGAGCCTTTAGTGGGGCTGTGGATCAGGGTAGTGACAGCTCTTCTCTCCTTCTGCTGTTCTGAAACCTTGCTGGTTTAATGGATAAATTTCTTCCTCACTTTCCTGAAGCGCAGGACTTCCACCTGCCACCCTTCGCTTGTCACTCATGGACCTGTCTTCATCTACTACTGTTTCCCTGGTAGGAAGGCCTGTAGTACCCTGTCCTCCCACAGAGGCAACGTCTGCTTCTACAGGGATAAGCAGCAGCAGAACATCGAAAAGAATGGTGTCAGAGAAGATTTTGCTCCTACACCTTCCTGAAGGAAAGACAGACTGAAAAGTGGCTATCATTTCTTTAAGAACCTGCACATCCCTAGGTTACATCCTGCTTCTTCACTCAGTGTTAGCAGCAGGGGGAGACGAAGACAGATGCATGAGGCAGGAGGCAAAGTCCTGCTGTTCAGCCTAGAAAGTCAGGCCCCATCTTTGGCAGAGATGATGCATACAGTCTGCTGCCATAAGCTGCTGCCTACCTTGTCTTTTGGCTTAGTAAAACTCCATATGTGAGTGTGAGTGTTGTGTATATATACATATGTGTGTATGTATATAGTTTAATCCAAGAAATAATGATAAAAACACAATAATGAGCTTCCAAATATTATCAAGCTTATTAAGTTCCAAACAGTTCATTGAGGACCAATTTCTAAGTGCTAAATAGTACAGCTAGATTTTGCTTTTCTGCAAAAATCAATGCAAACACATGAATCATTGAGAAGCGTGCTGCAGCCTTCCAAAGTCGGTTTCTAATTAGCAATCCATTGATCCAAATAGTTAGTACCACAAATAACACAGGGGAAAAAAAAAGTGTTCTACTAACTGTATGGAAAAAAGAGTAATTTTTTTTGCCCTTTACAATTCCAATTCTTTCCAGAATTGAGGAAAGTGACAAAGGTTTGCATCTTTAACACTATTTTCTGTGTCCAGCAATGTTCCTCCTTTCATTCTGTCCCATCAGTTAGAAAACTTACTCAGATTATGCATGAAGATAAACCTAGTAAAGAAAATAGATGCGGGAAAACTAGGCTTTGCAAGAATGTTTTTGTTACTACAAGAGTTATGTCCCTCTTGGAAGATGGGAATTGACCTAGCCTGTATTATCCCACTGCAATATGACCTGTTGTTTTGATAGACATTTAGGACTGTGAAAAACTGACATCAGACTGGAATCAAAACTAACAAAAGCTTAGAATCTAAAAGGTTTTATATATTTTGCACTCAGTATTAAACATCTTAATATGTGTAAATCATTTACATATGACTGTAAGTAACTTACAGAAATGTTTAGCTACCTCCTATAGGAAGCTAGGGTCCATTGAAGTTAAAAGTCACAGGAATGTCCTCCAGAAGTAAAGATCGCAGATCTCACCAGGGATATTAGTTCAACATGAGAAGGGAAATCCTAAGAACTTCACTGGTTCAGATCCCCGTTTCAGATTTTCCACCATTTCTGTGGAAAAAAAAAAAAAAAAGAAAAAAAAAGAGGGTATTCTAAGACTGAACTGAATCCTACAAAATGGCTGAAGACAGTCAAGATAAAGTTAAATATTGCATAGCAGCAGCTCTGTAAGTCTTGCACTTTTTCTGCTTAGATAATGAGTGGTCCAGTAGTGGTTAACGTTGAGGTCTGCTGCAAAAGAATCATTATTCAGTCTGTCTTCAGTGATGCATGGGGTCAACTCATGACCTTTATTGGCCTTCAAATTTCAAATTATGTAAAAGCTTAAAAGTAATTGCTATGTTTTGTAGTAAATTGAACTATTTTTAAAAATGTGTTAAAACTGTGGGTTGCATTCTGTAAAGAAAGGCAGCCTTAACTTCAGTATACAGAAAAGCATATAATGGTGCTATCTGAACAGCAGCATTAATACCAAAACTCTGTGAAACATACCATTTAAATGGAAGTTTGAGATATCGTTTTCATTGATGACTTTAATATGTGCAGAAAAAAAGCTGGAATTTCCCTCTTTTGTAGTATCCACACATTCAACTATCTGTTCAGAAACAGCTTATTTTAGAATCTTGTTAGCGTATTTCCATCAAACTGTTGAGCTTATCAGAACCAAAATCTTTATAATTAAAAAACCTTTTCATCACCTCTAAATTATATGGTTTCTCAAGGAACTTGGAAAATTATTTTTTAAATATTTTTTTGCTGGCAATTTGAAATGTTTTTGACGTGTGTCTGGTCACAAACAAATTCTAAAGCTTAGGTGAACAGAATCTTGCATAGAAGTGATTGTAACTCTAAGGAATTTGATGAACCAATTAACTAACAAGAATGTATAACTCAAATTATGGAGCAGTCCTGGAGCTTAACAGAAAATATTAAAAGTAATCCTATCACTGAATCTTTATTACCGCTGTTTATCTAGTGCAGATATTGTACGGTTTTACCCTGAACCTAGGTGTAACCACATAGACTGAAAATGGAGACAGAGTTTGATAGAAGAAGGTACAACATGACATAAGGAATCTTGGTTGTGCTGTAAATTTTTTGCTGTCAAGACTGCTTACTGTAAATTAAGTCAGACTGATCGAAAGCCATTGCTTTGTTTCTGTGCTACATATTGTAGCACAGCTCTTAGACACTGAACACAGAATAGAGGGGCAACAAACTATATTTCTCTTTTGAAAATTGAAAAAAACCCACAGAAATCTTTGGAAAAAAACCATAATTTCTATTGAATTCCAAGACATTTAACACAACTTTTGTACACCCTGGCATCCCTCTTTTGCTCTATGTAACTTTTCTATGATGAAACAAATAACTGTATGAAAACAGCGGTTTTCTGCTGTTGGTAAAAATTATGTTTTTAAGCATTTTATAACACATATTTATTAAATTATTATTGCTCTGAAAAAAATCTTGTTTACATAGTAAATTATTATTGCTTTTAAAAGTCTTGCTTACATAGTAGGAAAAAAAAGGAAAAAGAAATTTGTCCCTCTATTTTCACTTCAACTTATACATCCTCAAAGACAGAAAATTGAGTTGCAATGAAAGAAAAAAATGAGTGGCATCATCAGCCCAAGAACAGGTACGACACTAGAACACTAGAGAGATAATTAGCGTATTGTCACTCATGTTCCAGCAGTCTGATCTCAGCAGTGATGAAAACATAGCCTGTTTCTGTATTTAGGGATCATCAGACCTATTAACTCATGTAATTCAAAATAATAATTGTAAATTTTCTCTGTATTGTTGTAACACAGGTTTGTATGTAACATTTATTTCTGTATTCATCTTCCACCCAGTGACAATATAGAAAAATGTTCTGTGTATCCTTGTTTTCTATAAAATCTACAAAAGCAATACGCTCAAGTTTTCATTTTACTTCCCCCAGCTACTTTGATATAACTTTACTTAACATTTTAATGTGTCTGTAGGACTCATGTATGTTTTTCTAGTATCAGGAAGGCAAAGCAGAAACTGTTTCAGGAAGCAGCTTGTTGGTCTGATGAGATATTTTGTATCAGGATGCTTCCAAACCAAACTCTGCGTTGACACTTCTATTGAAACACATAATTTCTCTTTTGTTTCCTCAACTATAAACTGTAAGATTGAGGCACAAATGCAATTAACCCTGAAAATCTGCCCAGCAAGTAGCATTCCTATGAATTTACCAGGATCCAGCAGCATCTTCTGACAGTAGAATTGCCGTGGTCACTTTTCAAAGCTCAGCATTTGCCTAGAATTGTCAAGTAACTACCTACAATCAAGTTATGAAAGCAACAGGAATCAAAAGATTTTAATTTCTGAAAATGGAAAACTTTCAGATCACTAAGCAAATGGCTATTCCTTGTTTTAAACACACAGAGAAGTGTTAGCCTCTCAATTTACTAAACAAATTGTCAGTGTAATCGTGTTCAAAAGTGTGTGGATACTTGTTTACTTATATAATATATA
>NW_010103653.1:0-2334 GCF_000699245.1 Pterocles gutturalis | reverse complement strand
AGGTACCAGCCTGTGCAAGCATCCCTGAGTGTGCAAGAGTGTGTGAGAATGTGCACGAGTGTGCAAGAGCATGTCCAAGCATCAGCAAATGGGTATCAGCCTGTGCAAGCATCCCCAAGTGTGCAAGAGCGTGCAAGAGCATGTGAGAGCGTGCAAGAGCGCATGCAAGCATCGGCAGACAGGTACTAGCTTGTGCAAGCATCCCCGAGTGTGCAAGAGTGTGTGAGAGTGTGCAAGAGCATGTGCAAGCATTGGCAGATGGGTACCAGCCTGTGCAAGCACCCCCGAGCGTGCAAGAACGTCTGAGAGCGTGCAAGAGTGTGTGAGAGCACGTGTGAGCATCAGCAGACAGGTACTAGCTTGTGCAAGCATCCCCGAGCATGCAAGAGTGTGTGAGAATGTGCAAGAGCATGTGCAAGAGCATGTGCAAGCATTAGCAAATGGGTACAAGTTTGTGCAAGCATCCCCGAGCATGCAAGCATGTCTGAGAATGTGCAAGAGCGTGCAAGAATGTGCAAGAGCATCGGCAGACAGGTACCAGCCTGTGCAAGCATCCCTGAGCGTGCAAGAGCATGTGAGAGCGTGCAAGAGTGTGTGAGAGTGTGCATGAGTGTGCACAAGTGTGCACAGGTACGCACCAGTGCGTGCAAGCACACACAAGCGTGCACCGGCATTTGCAAATGCGTGCAAACACGGATGAGCTTGCAGAAGCGTGCACAGCTACGCACCAGCGCGTGCAAGCACACACAAGCATGCACCGGCATTTGCAAATGTGTGGGAGCACGGGCAGGTGTGCAGCAGCATGCACGAGTGTTCACAGCTTTGCACAACCCTTTGCAAACGTGCACAAGCACTCACGAGTGTGCCCGAGCGTGCCCATGTGTGCGTCAGCTCCCCTGGACATCCCCGTGCGTGCCCACGCTGGGTGGGAGCGTGCACGCGTGTGCAAGCGGGCAGGAGGGTGCTGGGCAGGGCGGAGCGTGCACGAGCGTGTGCGAGGGCGCATGGATACACACGAATGTGCACAAGCGTGTGCAGGGCGGGGGGACACACCGGTGGCAGGCGGGCGACGCGCCCTGGGGGCTCTGGGATGTCCCTCGCTGGATCTGGTGTCCCCACCCCCGTGTCCCGCTGCTCCCATGTCACCCCCCAGCCCTGGTGTCCCCTGGCTCCGGTGTCCCCTCAAGCTCAGACATTCCCTGGCTCTGGTGTCCCCCCCACTTCCCCAGCCCCAGTGTCCCCAGTCCCAGTGTCCCCAGTCCTGGTGTCCCCATCCTCATTGACCCCATCCCTGATGTCCCCAGCCCTGGTGTCCCCAGCCCTGGTGTTCCCACCACCATGACAGCACCCCATGCCCCCTGCCCACCCAGCGGGTGCAGCGGTGCTGTGCTGGTGCCATTCTGGTGCCATGCCGTGCCATGCCATGCTGTGCTGTGCCAGGCTGTGCTGTGCCGGACTGTGCCGTGCCACGCCGTTCCGTTCCATGCTGTGCTATGCCATGTCGTGCCGTGCCGTGCCATGCCATACTCTGCCATGCCGTGCCATGCCATGCCATGCGGTGCTGTGCCATGCCATGCGGTGCCGTGCCATGCTGGGCTGTGCCGTTCCGTGCTGTGCTGTTCCGTGCCGTGCCGCGCCATGCGGTGCCGTGCCGTGCCACACCGTGCTGTGCTGTGCCACGCTGGGCCATGCTGTGCCATCCTGTGCTGTGCCGTGCAGTGCCGTGTCATGCAGTGCCGTGTCATGCGGTGCCGTGCTGTGCCGCGCTGGGCCATGCCGTGCCATGCTGTACTGTGCTGTGCTGTGCCATGCGGTGTCATGCCATGCCACGCTGTGCTATGCTGTGCCATGCCATGCCGTGCCGTGCTGTGCTGTGCCGTGCCGTGCCATGCTGTGCCGTGCTGTGCCGCGCTGGGCCATGCCGTGCCATGCCGGGCCGTGCTGTGCCGTGCCGTGCCATGCTGTGCCGTGCTGTGCCGCGCTGGGCCATGCCGTGCCATGCCGGGCCGTGCTGTGCCGTGCCGTGCCATGCTGTGCCGTGCTGTGCCGCGCTGGGCCATGCCGTGCCATGCCGGGCCGTGCTGTGCCGTGCCGTGCCATGCTGTGCCGTGCTGTGCCGCGCTGGGCCATGCCGTGCCATGCCGGGCCGTGCTGTGCCGTGCCATGCCATGCTGTTCTGTGCCATGCCGTGCTGTGCCGTTCCATGCCGTGCCACACCGTGCCATGCTGTGCTGGGCCGTGCCGTTCTGTGCCGTGCCGTACCGGGGCCATGCCGGGGCGGCGGGCGCCTTCCTGCGAGGTGGGGCCGTGTCCCAGTTGCGGCTTCGCCGGCGC
>NW_010103652.1:0-427 GCF_000699245.1 Pterocles gutturalis | reverse complement strand
GGCTGAAGAGCTTCGTACTGTGCTCTTTTATCTTTTTGCTTTGCATTATATTTTCACATTCTGTTTCATTTATTGCTTTAACCATAAATAAAGATAATTCTTTAAGCTGGTGTCTGTGTCCCTTGCACTGACGCCGTCTATTGGCAAAACACATACGTTACTAGTTATACAAAAAAGTGACATCATATTCAAAGAGATGTCAAGCTGCATGAAGCACTGAGGGTTGGACCAGATGACCTTTGGAGGTCCCTTCCATCCTGGGCTGGTCCATGGTTCCATCATGCAGTAAGTTGGCCCCTCCTTGTGGGGCTGCTGTGGACCTCTCATGGGGGAACCAGGTGAGCTAGTTGGCTGGCCAGCGATGCTGGACTATGGTGAGAGCCTGCAGGACTTTTGTTTCGCAGCCTCCAAAGGAGGTGCAAGGTCT
>NW_010103651.1:1008-1210 GCF_000699245.1 Pterocles gutturalis | reverse complement strand
TTCCACCAGCTTGCAGTCGATCTCCTGCTCGTGCAGCGAGCGCAGCATCCGTGCGCGGCGATCCGCCCGGCGCTTCAGGTTGATCAGGAACACCTGGGGGTTGGGGGGGGGAATTAAAAAAAAAAAAAAATTCAGATGGGAAAAAGCTGCAAAATCCAGAAAAAAAAAAAAAAAAAAGCCCCAAAAAGCCCCAAAAAATCCA
>NW_010103651.1:741-946 GCF_000699245.1 Pterocles gutturalis | reverse complement strand
CCCGAAATTCAGCAAATAGGGAAAAAAATTTTGAAAATCCAGAAAAGGGGAAAAAAAAAAAAAGGAAAAAAAACCACAAACCAAACCCAAAATATAATAAATAAGGAAAAAAAAATGCAAAAGTGAGAAAAAGGAAAAAAGACCCCAAAATTCAGAAAAAATTCAAAATCCAGAAGCGAGAAGAAAAAACCCAAAAAAACAAACC
>NW_010103651.1:0-683 GCF_000699245.1 Pterocles gutturalis | reverse complement strand
GGGGGGGGGGGGAACCCCCCAAATTTAGATAATAAGGAAAAAAAATGTTCAAAATCCAGAACGGGAAAAAAAGGAAAAAAAAAATCAAACCAAACCCCAAAATCCAATAAATATGGGGGGGGGAGGAAAAAAAAAAAGAAGGAGAAAAAAAAAATCAAAATTCAGAAAATAGGGGGAAAAAAACCCCAAAATAAAGAAATTAGGGAAAAAACCCCAAATCCAGAAGATTGGGGGTGGAAAAAAAAAATCAAAATCCAGGAGAAAAAAAATCAGGGGAAAATGTCCCAAAATTCAGAAGAAAAAGGAAAAACCGCCCCAAAATCCCAAAGAGCAGGAGAAAACCCCCAAAATTCCAAAGAGAAGGAAAAAAAACCCCAAAATGCAGAAGGCAAAGGGAGAAGCCGCGGCCGGGCGCTCACCTCGTCGAATCCCATCTTGTCGGGGACTTTTGGGGGCACCCAGACGTGGGGGGACGGCTCCGCCGGCGGGTGCTTCACTGCAGGGGGAGAGGACGGAGGGACCCGGGGATAAACCCGGATTATCCGGGAATAACCCCGGCTTCCCCCAGGAATAAACCTGGATTATCTGGGAATAACCCCGGCTTCCCCCCGGAAATAAACCTGGATTATCCGGGAATAAACCCGTCTCCCCCCCGGGAATAAACCCGGATTATCCAGGAATAA
>NW_010103650.1:10632-26394 GCF_000699245.1 Pterocles gutturalis | reverse complement strand
CCCCCCCTGTGCCTTGTAGGAAGGACGAGAGCAGGCAGGTGGACATCAAAATAGTTTTATACAGATTATTGATCTCCGTATACAGGTAAAAAACAGAGGGCGGGGTGGAGGGCAGAGCCAGGCATCGCCCCACGCCACCCCCCGCCAGGAGCAGGCGATTCAAGTCCCGTTAAAAATGTACATTTGAAGGCACAGTGCACAGACCGACACGCTCCAGGGACAAGCACCCACAGGGGACCGGCTCCTCGCCAGAACCAGCATGGGTACACCCGCAAATGGATGGACAGACAGACTGATGGCAAGGGGAGGCCGCTCCTGCCTTCCCAACACTGGCGACAAGCAGCCCCAGCGTGTGCTTGCTGTGGCTCCGAGCACAGAGCGAGAGACAGTCACCCCACCTGGTCCTGCTGCATGGACGTCCCACACCTTTGCAAAACATCCCAAATCCACTCACCTTAAAAATATGCACCTACCCCAAGCCAAACGCACTCTCCAAGGGAAAGGGCTGATTCCTAACGAGACTTACTGCTAGCGGGACAAAGCAAGGCCAGCTCAGTCCCTTACCTGCTGCCAGCGGAAACGAAGCCCAAACAGAGCCCCAAGAGCTGTTTGCAAACTGAACTTTAATATAAAACCCCAGCCGTGTCTCGTTAGAGCCCTCAGAAGCAGGCAAAGTTTGGGCGCTATAGGGAGCTGGTGTGCTGCAGCCCATTACACACCGACACGGTCACAGCCCAGGTGGGTTCTGGAGGGCAGCTGCTGTGCACACAGGTGCATCTGAGCGCAAACACCTCCCAGAGACACCACCGGCAGCTTTCACGAGTGGACCTCCCCAAGCTGCTGGAGAACAGATGAGCTCAGGGGAAACGATGCCCCAGACGTTGCTGCACCAGTGCGCCTGGAGCTGGGGTCAGTGGGGCAAGAATTAAAAAAGAAAATGAGCAGCAAGAAAATAAGTGCCTATTCTAACCCCAGCCTTCTGCCCAGAAAGCACAGAAACTTCAGAGATGTATAAAGGCTTTGGAAATCAAACATTTCAGGCATCCTTCCCTCCTGGACAGCCCTTCTGTTCCCCACAAACCCCACATGTCTTGTGGATGCACACTGCAGCTCCTCTTTCCAACCTTCTGCCAAGTGCAACAAAACCGAATGGGGCTGCTTTTCCCTTCTCCTTCAGCCCAGCCGCTCAGCCCTTCCTCACGCCTTGCAGACAGGCCCCCGCAGCAGCGGACACAACTGCAGACACACAAGCAGGTGGAGCTCTCGCTACACACTTGAGGGATGCTGTAGGAGCAGAACCAGAGCCAAGCCATCAGGCTGAACTGACACCTGCCACCCCCAGAGCTTGATGAGAGGTGTTTCCAAAGTGCTCTGATCACTAAACGGTATTAGGTGGGCAATGGCGAATGGTGCAGCACTTCTTCAGAATTTAAGAGTGACTTTGGGCCATGGATACACCCACGACCTCTCCCTGCTTCTCCAATAATGCTCAAATACAAAGCAGTGGTCAGATTTCAGTTTCCTCCCGAACAGAGGTGGACTTGAGCAAACTGATCAGATGGAGTCAGTAACCGATGGCTTTTCTACAGTACCCACCACAATCCGTTCATCCAGTTGCTGAGAACAATCTTCAGTTGCTCTTTTGGACACTGTGCTGTTGTAACACTAACACGAGACCCCAAAGGCCAAGTCTACTACACAGACAAGAAGCAACTGGGGATGATGGGGATAAAGTTTCTTTCTTCCCCCAGAAGTCAGGAACAGCAGTACTGCAGAGCTGGCAGCCAACTGAACTTTGTCAGAGTTCACTGAAGCTCTGACAGTTCCTCCTTTCTCCAGCTCATGTCAAGAATGGACGTCCACTCCCCCAGCTGTCAGGACCCCAAGGCAGTGCCTGGAACTAGCAACACATTAGAGGTGCTCCACAACCGCCGCAGATCATAGCAGGCCACAGCATCTCATGGTGGGGAAAAGCTCCAAGGGAGCAGCTGAGAACCAAGTACAGTCTTTTTCCGAGGGCTGCTCTGCAGAACGTGGAGTCCAGCGAAGGATCTGGCTTCCCCCAAGTACAGAGTGGAAAACACGAAATCAAAACAGGTAGAGAAACTGCTTTGGAGTGTTGTAACTACGACCCCGCACAGGTCTTAGGGCACTTCCCCACCATCTGCTCACTGTGTTGAGATGCTGGGGAAGTGCTAGGAACTCTGCTGGCCACCCTGTTAAGTTGCCTTTCAAACAACGTCATGTGAACCTCCAGATCTTGACCCAAAAAGCCGTGCCCTTAGCCCAAACACAGCCTCCAACACCCACTGATTTGCACCTACATGGCAACAGAGCAAAGAGCAGAGGGAATTTGGGAGCTGCCACCCACACCTCTGGAGGACACATCCTGCAAGCTAATGTTTCAAAACTGAACCACAGGGATCGCCCCCCGCACCGGGTCTGGTCCCTGGGAACCTCCTTTCCTGCCCCGAGGTGTCAGTGTTTGCTGGAGTACAATGTTTCTTCTTCAGTGTCTGTTTCATCCTGGAATTCATGGCTCAGAAGGGACTTCTTTGAGCCAGTGGACATCATGCGGATTTCATCCTCGTAATCGTCGTGGTGCTGCCGGAGGCGGTGGAAGCCATCCTTGTGTCTGTTGGACTTAATTGAGCAGACACACCAGATGATACAGGCAGTGAGGACCAGAGCAGACATACTTGCACCTATTGGAGAGCAGACATTAAAGTTAATGCCGTGTTCCCTCACTCCAGAGCCTCCAAGGTTTTTGCCTCCATTTCTCCTCCCTTCTACAGTCACAGCCACTTTCCTCACTTCACTGCGACCCTGCTCCCTGCTCCTAGGCCACAGAAGACATGCCACGCAAGAGAGGTGCTCCCAGAGCAGGACTGCACTAGTTATATTTTCTGTGCTCGCAATCAAGGACAGCATCACTGAGCTACTCTGCAGACCACCTGTAATAAACTCTAACCTCTCCAGCAGCTGCCACCTTGACAAAAAAAAAAAAAAAAAAAACCAAACCAAAACCACCAAACCCTAATGCTTACCTGATGCCATACAACTCAAAGGAAAACTTGGGGAAGAAGTAAGATCTCCTAGGTCCCAGCTCTACGCTCTCCCCATTCCAGGCATCTTCAAGTCCAGTCTGGACCCTTCAGACCCCTGCAACACTCTAATTCCTCCCTCCCTCCCATCTGCCAGCCCAGCATCCCCAGATCCAAGGGCTGTTGGACCAGTTTGTATGGACAAGCAGGTGTTCAGAAAGGAAAGCAAGAGACGGCTTAAGTCCGCAGGCTACTTTTCCAGTTCAGTGAAGGGTCATTGTCAGCACAAAGCAGAACAGAAAGTAAAGCTCATGGCTTTGATTAAAGGTGTCACTTTACCTGCAACAGTTACAACCAGCTCCCTGGGCAGACCAAATATCCTGTTTTCCGTGTCAAACACAATGAGCACAGAGCTGGGTGCATCGTGACGTACAAAGACCTGCAGAACGACACGAGAGCTCAGACTGTCTCAAAGCTTGCACCCCTGTTAGGTGTTCAGGCAAAAGAGACACCTGCTGAGCATGGCAAGGCTGGGTGGATGCCAAAAACAAGGAAAAGAAAAGCCAGTGTCCAAAACAAGCCTGCTGGGCTGGGAAATTCTTCTCCAGCCATGATATCAAGGCAGAAAGCAGCTGCCCTGGGCACATAATGAGCAGCTAAACACAGCCAACAGGGCAGAGCGCAGCTAGGGATGAGTTTATATGACTGTAGGGAGTGAGGGGAAGATCTCCAATACAGACACTCACATACCTTCACATGCTTCTGCTGGTACCCATCAGCTATCGCATTGATGCTATGCAAACCTGGAGCCAACAGCACATGGAAATAGCCACCTTCTTTAGTGGAGACCTCCAAACCTTCATTGAGAACAATGGTAGCTTTCGAAATTGCCTTGCCACTCTTGTCTTGGACAAACCCATGGACTCCCTTATGAACCTGGAATAAAACATTTCAAACAGTTCACGTTCAGATCCAAGCATATGGCACATCTGTAATTAAAGTAGGATCTAATCCTCCCCTCAAAATACAGCCCACTCCCCATCCCTGACTCCCATAATAAATAAAACTGCACAATACTGCAAGGACTGCTCAGCCCACTGTGAGGCAACACAGCACAGATATTTAACTCTTGTGTAAACACATTCCCTGGTCACTTGCTGCCTCTGTTCGATCCATTCCTCATACAGTCTAAATTATGACCGTCTGTAATTACACACCACCAATGAAAACACAAAGACTCTCCATGCTGCTCTCTTCCTCTCCCCTCCCCACCTGGCCTGCTACCTTCACTCCTTGCCAGAATTTCCTCCCCCAGACTGCGGCTCACCTCCACCAGCATGCTAAGGAGAGATTTCCTGTGGTCTGCCCACAGGCCGGGAAGCTGCCCTGCGCTCGGGAAGTAACAGCAGCTGGTATAAACAGTGATCTCAGGACAATGACCAAATGCAACGCTGAAATCCTGCAAAAACCAAAACCACAGTTACAACAAAACAGGAGGTTTCTAAAATGCTTTGCAAAATACAGATGGAGGTGGGAAGTTTTGCCCAGACATCAGAACAAATATGCTTTTTAATACTTGTTTAGCAGAGATAGAAAGCCTTGTGCCATGATGAAGTACCTTCATACTTCCTAAGTGACTGTGCCACTCAGAGCCACGGATCACACCGCCAGGAATGTTCTCATCTGTGAGAGCAACAACACAGCTGTCAGACGGATCTGCTCCGAGCAGAGTCTAGCACAAGCTGATGGTGGGTTAAAGAATTCAACCAAACATACCTGACTTATTCGGACAGCCTGGCTGGCCCAAATGCATCAGTGGATGGTTGTTTGCGTACAGAGATGCCAAATGCTTCAGTGTTTCTTTGTTCTTCACTACAAAGAGGAAAGTGAGACCTATGAGAGTGCAACTCCTATTCCCTGGAGGGGCAAATTCCCAGTCTAATCCCACGATCCTGTATGAAACAGCAACACACGCTGTTTCAGGGGCATTCCAGATTTCCCGTAACGCTGAGGGGTGGTATTAAAAACAAATTTTATACTAGCTTTGTCAGAGGAAAGGTTGAAATACTGCTGCAGGAATGGAAACGGTAAGTGGTCTGATCCCTAGCTGAATCCTGGGAAGTTTTATAGCTGTACTTACCAGACTGTCAACTCTACATACAAAGGGCTGAACACAAAAGGAGGCTACAGACCACCACCGGTGCAAAGAGCTCTTACACCACACGGTCACATGAACTTCTGCAGAGACAGCCCGAGGGTAACTGTGGGTGCAGGGCCCTGCAGGAGTCAGTCATACCTGTCTGCACCGGCTTATCGTATGGGTAAGTGACAAGCACAGATCCTCCATCTAGCGCAACGGAGAGGCTGAAATCCTGCTTCAGTATCAAGTTTTCTATGATGGCTTTGGTCTCAGGCTCTAGTGTCCCCAAGGACCGGGAGTAATTGCCTGGAAATCAGAACAAAAAATAGAAAAGGGAATTGACAAGTTTTCCCTGCTATTTGAGAGGCCAGCAGAAGGACATTCTTTATGTCCAAAATCAAGTCTGCTGCATGTATCAAAACATATTTGTTAGATCTCAGCAGATGCACCTGACAAATCAAGTAAAGCACCTAGTCCACACTGCCCATGGGGGGGAATTCATCTGCAAAGCTAAATAACTGTGACACATCAGTATTTCCCCAAGCTATTTACTTTTGTGATGCAGAGTGTATTTCATGTGTGTTTGCCCTCCTCAATGTCACTGAACTGACATTTTCTTAAGAAAGCATTTGGGATGATTCCAGACAAACCTGGCCAGAAGAAACACTTCATCCCCAGGAAGGGCAGGCTGACACAGTGCAGGCAGTTACATGGAAACCAGAAAAGCATGAAAAAAGGAGACTGCTTCTGGGGAGCATGAACAGAAGGCATTTTTCAGAAATGTGGGGTTGGGAGAAATAAATTAACAGGAAAAATACATTAGGCGTTGACCAACCTCTGGACTATTCCTAAAGAACCCTGCTTCGTCTTTTCCTTGCAAATAAGAGACTGTAAATCACCATCTGCAAGGGAGATCTAAGCTTTGGAAGCTTCCCAGCAGCTGTGCTGCCTGGGCTGCAGGGTAGGAGTGCTGCTCTCTTTACAGGCAGACCCCAAACGACTACACCCAACCCTAGAGCAGCGAGCAGCCTGCATTTCTACAGGGACACTATACAGCACTTTGCTTCAGTTTGCTTTACTTGTGAAGTCTGTGTCCAGATCTCTGCCACGAGCATTAGTCTGGCCTATCTTCGACGCGCAGCCTCTCTCCTGCGCTATCTCGCGTCCGTCTGGATTCAGGGAAGGCACAATCACAATCCGCGTTCGGTCAATCAGCTGAACAGGAGGAGAAACAGTACGTAAAGAGCAATTAGTGGGGTTCATTCTCTGTACATCGCATTTCCCTGGATCTCATCCGAGGAACTGCTGCCTACATTGATATCAGCAGTCAGAGGTTCCCACTGGCCCCACGGATTTCACGCCTCCCTGTTATCGGTGGGATCACTGCAACCCACAAGTCCCCGTTAGCAAGACAAGTCTCTCCCAGCGAGCACTGTCTTCTGAGGATATAACTGGAGGGTTCCAAGATGGTCCCTCGCATTGGCTTCTCACCTTTGTAACAGCAGCGTTCTTCTTGTAGCTCATGCAAAGAAATTCTGCCAGTGCCAGGAGCAGCTCTGTACCAACGGGAGCATTTCCATGAATACCAGCAACAAAACGGATCTTTGGCTCCTCAGGTTCTGACTGGTTGGGCTTGTTGGATATTTCAAGGGACCAGATCTGACGGAACTCGACGCTCTGACCCAAACTGTCAAGAGATGAGGAACCAGAGCGTCAGCTCAGAAACAGAGCTGCACCCCAGCCTGGCCCCATGGAGAAACCCTGCTGTGGAAAGGAACCACTGCCAGACTCCATGAGGAGGCTGAAAAGACAAGTGACACACAAAACACAACCACATCAGGAAAGATCTGCTGCAGCACCGAACCAAATTCACTATGAACATCAGTTTGAACACAAGCATGTGTGTAAGAATGTCCAGATGTACAGGACACCCAATGCTCCACATACCTCTATGTAGCCTATAACATCACCTAAATGGGGAACTGCTAAATGCCTCTGGGCTTCCAATGTTGGTTTTGTTCTGGGTTTTTTCTTCTCCCTTCAGAGCAGGATATATCTGGACATCAAACTAATTTATAAAGCACCCCGTTTAGAGGACAAAAGCAGGCCTATTTCCACTAATGCTGAAGTTGTTGCTACAGTGGAAGCAATTCAGTTAGCAAACTGAATGCAAGCAAAGCAGGGAACACAATCGGGGCTGATGCAACTGGACTGACAATAGAGGCTACAGATCAGAACAGCAGCCTTGGCACCAGTGGGGACAGCACGTGAGCACGTTGTGCCTGGTGACAACAAGCAAATGAGGTCCTGGGACAAAGAGATTTGTGCTTTCTAAAGCTGACAGAGGGTAAGCGCTACAGGTCACAAAGGAAAGCAGGGGAATGCAGACAGCTGGTCTCCTGCAGGAGGGCACAGACCTTGGCTCAGGGCGAGCTAACTCAAACATGTCTTGCACCACTGAATTAAAATCTGAAGGCAGAAAATCAAAAAAGGCCGTTTGAGATTTGTAAGTCAAATTTAATCACTTTTTCTGGGGACCCTTTAGTAGGGCAGATATCAGAAAGGATTTGGAAAATGGAGGAAACAGCGAGCGTAGAACAGAGATGCTTGCAGAAGCCTGGGATATCGGTCCTGAGAATATTGCCAGTCCCAGGCACCCCTGAGGAACTGACAGCACCCCACATTTAAGTCAGCAAAATGATGTCCCAGGAAAAAGGACATGGATGCATCTGCGAGTCCCTGTAGCCAGTGCTCTGCCACCATGCCCTTACACGGGGGGCTTCCTCAAACTCAGGGACCACAGCGAAGGGGAGGCAGGAGCTCCCCATCTCTGCACTGCAGTCACAGCTCGTCCTTTCACTACTTCCCTACCACAGGCTGCTGCTCAGGGAGGGAGGTGAGTGCTGCTGCTTTGAGTTTTCACCTGGAGAGATTTGTGATATGTGGGTAGTTCAGATAGAGGCCTCGGAGGAACTCAGAGAGGTCCTTGTATGGGTGGTATCGGTAAGGAGAGACATCCCCCGAGGAGGCGAGCAGGAGGCGCTCCAGGCCATTCTCAGCAGAAAGATCTTTGATCAGGGTCTCAAACTCCTTCTCACTGGGGTCGCTGGTGTCTGGGATGTTCAAGACTGGCACCTTCCCCTCCTCCACTTTGATGTCTGTCCGTGAAAGAGTGAAGTTGACCTGCACCCCACCTTTGCTGCCAACTTCCACTGTCTTAGTGACTGGATCATACCTGTCCGGGGAAGAGAAGGCACAAGAAAATGTCAGGCATTTGAGACCTCACACCAGAAGTCACCCCCCTTCCTGAGTAAACACTCCCATGGGACTGCTACTGCTCCCCAGCCAAAAGTGTGAAATGTAAAAATGGAGAGCAAGACCACTTGAAAGGGACATAGGAATGGCAGGAGGACAGGGAGCAGCTCAGGGCCCCACAAGCACTGAGCTGCGTTTGGCTCAGGTGTTGCAGGGTTCTGTGGCAGACTGGCAGGAGAACAAGGCAGGCTGCTTTAACCCAAAGGTTCTGGCAGTGGCTGAAGTGATGAAGCAACTTCTGTGGGCAGCTGCCTGCAAGAGAATTTCCCCTAAAGACACTAAGTTATCCTTCCCCCCACCACCCGCGAACAAGGGAAGATTTGGATTCTACACCAGCACCAGGTGGGCAGTCTGACACCACGGCAGCATCACGCTGCTAACTCTGCACAGGCCAGAGGGCAGGAGAAGCAGCCATGCCCACGTCTGCTGTAGGCAGGTGCAGTGGGACTGCTCCTGACTGGGAAGTGCAGCTGTTTGCTCCTTGTGCCATGGCTCACTCACCCTCGGGCAGATGCTGTGATTTTGTACGTCCCCGGGACCAAGAGGCGCCAGTAGTCTCCATCCTTGTAGGTGGTCACTGGGTGGTTGATGGTGGCAACGCTGATGGTGGCATTGAGAATGCCCCTTCCATCCATAGCATCCAGCACAAATCCCCAGACGCCGCGGTGAACCTGGGCACAGACCCAGATCCCTGCTGAATGGCAGCCCTCGCTCTGCCTCCCACCCCACACATCCCCGTGGCAGCACCGACACCCAGATCCCACCAGTGCCCGCCCCAGGAGGTTCAGCATTCCCAGAGGAGCAACATGTTCCAAAAGGGTTCTGGTTAGACTGGTCAGCAGCTGGCATGGACAAAGATCACCTGAAGGAGCACAATGAGCAACTGTTTGGCTCAGCGTGCCACCACAGCACTCTTTGCTCCACACCTTTGTTTGCATGCCCCAGGTGTGCAGCGCTACCACCAGCCCCAACCCAGGCGGGAACAGCACGTAAAGGCCACTCCAGCCTAGAGAAAACCAAGGAAGCAGTAAATAAAAAGCCCACACCTGCATCACCCAGCTGCTGTTTCCATACAGATTTTTGCTATGTTGAGAAGGAGGGAGGGGAGGAGTCAAGACATGTTCTGATGGGGACGATTTCTGTGCAGCAGGTTCCTAGTCTGGCCAGGAAGCAGCACTCGCTTCAGCCCGCAGATTAGCCTGTCCATTCTGGCATGTCTAACGCAAACTCCAAAGGCAGCTCACACAATTGCTTGAGGTCAAAGTGTCTCACCTGCTTCATGAACTGGAGGAGAGAGCGGTGGTTCTGCTCCCAGTACTTTGGCAGCTCCTCAGCTTTTGGATATTTCACACAGCCCAACTCAATGGTCACTTCAAAGCAGTTTGTATGCAAGTAATTCCAGTCTTGCATCCCACCTGCAACAGGAATGTAAAAAAGTCTTGACAAGGCCTCCTGAAGGCAATTGTATCACAGCTCAAAAAAAAAAAAAAACAACCCAAAAAATAAAATGGGATAGTAGAGAAAGATGAAGCACTACCATGCATTTTATAACCAAAGAACCAAAGAGAGAAGGCTTTTACACAGGGCAAGATTCAAGCTTCAAAGGGATGCCAAAATAGCAGATAAATAACCATCCTTCTTGTAAATACCTTTCATGCTAATTTACTGCTGTAAAATTTTATGAAACCATTTTGCTAAGAGCCAGAAAAACTACACTATAAATTCCTTCCCTCGGGAATAACTTTATCTGGGTACATTATTTAAGAGGTTATAAAAGAAACCTGAGTCCCAGTAACCTGGGCTGAGCAAAGCGTCTGATCTGTGACTGATCAGACTAAATTCTTCAAGCTGCACGTGCATTAACTTGAAGATAAACAGTGCAACAGATTTAGGGTCCACTTTACCTGGAACGTTGTACCACTGAGCCCCATTAGTGATGCCATGCGGGAAGTACTCCGTGGGGTACATATCCTTACAAGGGTTTCCCTGATACATCTTTGTATTTTCCTAAAAAACAAGATGCAACATGTGAAGCTGAGTCTCTGCACTCTACAGCCACTGGCACTTTTGTTCTAACATGAGTCACACACTCAGGGTTACCAAACAGAGAGGTTCATGCCAGCACGCGTCCGTATGAGTGCAGCACAGACAGACTGCGCCCACACCCAACCCCAGACATCCCCGCTCTCCTCCCAGCCCCTACAGCATTTTCTACCACCGTTCAGCACGCTGGCCTCCGTGCTACACAGAGCGCTCCTCCCACAGTGCCAGCAGACAGGACACACTGCACATCCGCTCATGGAAGGAGAGCATCCCGCAGGACGCCTCTGCTGTGCCTGCAACACCAGGCGCCCGCAGTACCCATGCCCTCCTCTGCCAGCCGCTCGGGAGGTTCCCAACAGCATCAGGATGTGCCTGTTTTCCTGTTAGAGCTTTACCTTGGAGTAGGAAAGTGCCAGCTGCTGAAACACAGCATCGTCTGGGGATTTACTGTATATGGCTATTCCTTGTTCATCGTCATCAAAGGGGTAATTAACCACCAGAGAACCTGCAGGGGAAACAAGCTTTGACTTGTACTTGCATGCTTTCCAAGTGATCCCTCTGTGTAATAGAAGTTTTTCTCCAAAGAGTGCCAAGTTTCTCAAGACTTGGCATTAAACAAAGCATTAAACCCAGGGCTAGGAGAGACAACAAAAGCAACGGAAGAGATAAGACCACACCCAGTGGGGAAGGTGAACCCAGGCTACACACATCAAAGGTTTGGCTCTTACATGCAGGAGGGATGAGCACAGCCTTGTAACAATCGCTTTCACAGAGGAGAGAAAGCAAGGGGAGGTATTTCCTAAAACACGCATAGTGCCTTTGGCCCAACTGCTTTCTCAGCCTTCTGGAGCTCACTGCAAGCGCTGTCAGATTACAACATCTTTGGCTTACTGAAGCTCTCCCAAAGCAAGTTGTACTAATAGCAGTGTGGAACCCCAGACACCACGGCTGCTGGAGAACTGCCAGCTCCCTCGTACCTGCACACGGTACTCCTGCACTACCAAACCAAACGTGCTAGCACAAAGCAACCACCTGCAAGTTGCCACAGCTACAAGCCAGCAGATAAACTGTCTGGGGAATAAGCTGTAATAGAGAGACTTAATTTAGACAACTCAAAAGAGATAATTAAATTACAGCAAATTTCATAGTTCCGCCATGTGATTCAAGGCAGGGAACCCTCAGGATTACATCTTGTTCCCTTCACTTTATAAATACTACAAAGCCTTTAGCAGCTACAGCACTATCTCACATTTCTAGACCCAGGGGCTGAGCAACTGCTGATGAGAGAGTCCATCCCCATCTCCCAGCGGGCAGTGTGCTAGCTGCTCCCCAATGCATGCACTCCCTGCAGAGAAGTGCTTGGGATCCTCCCAGCAGCCTCTTCAACTCCCTACAAGCATGCTTGGGGACATGGTTTTCACCCTGTTTCCAGTTTCTGATACAGCATGAACAAAAGTGTTGATTTACTCCATTTTTTGCATGGGTCCTTTGCAAACGGCTTTGTCCCTGTTGCAGGAACCTGGCTGCCTTCGCTCCTGCCATGTCATAGCAAGGCCGAGGGCAGAGAGCTCTCTGCAAAAGCTCCTCAGTTCACACCTAGAACACTGCACACTCCCACCCCTCCAACCTCTGCGTGGAGGAAGGAGCTCAGTTTGGCTGCCGTACCTCCATGCAGGTTTGCTGAGAGCACAAACGGGTAAGTCTTTAACCAGGCCATGACAGCAAGAGTTTCTGGCTGCGGAGGGTCAGCCACATGGACGAACTGATCTGGGAAGTTCCGGTTCAGGTCGTAGTTATTGCTGTTGTTTCTGCCAACGGTACCTCCTCTGTCTCCTGAAAATTAAACACAAGTTAGAGCTTGTGCCCTGTGCAAGTTCCCACTTCAGTGCAGAGGCTTCAACCTCTTATTAGAGAGCTCACAGCTATCACTTAAAGGACGACAGCAGAGTGCACAGCAGCGCTGGCTCCATGCATCCCAGAGTGAGGGGACACCCACACGTTTGGTCAGCGAGAGGCCCGCTCTGTGCATAGTGTCCAGGGCCCTTTCAGCAGGTGTTTGCACAGGCTCCGGGTGCCAGTCAGACCACAGCGAGCAGAAAGGCAGCGAACTATGAACAATCCCAGCAGCCGGATGTCACGATCACAGAAACCTCAGAGCTCACCTTCCCAAACCAGCCGGACAAGTTCTTTGTTAAACCCAAGCAGAGCTCTGCTTCCAGAAAATACTTCTACACCGACTTGGTTCTGCTAATCTGCAAGAGCCACGCAGTTTTAAGGACTTCCCTGAAGGATGTTTTTGCCAATTTCAACATCACGATAAAAGTCTATATTATCCTTGGACAAGTGCTCTGCAGACAACCTGGCTCCCACATCACATGTTACTAAGAGCATGGACCAAAGCACAGCGAGTATGAGCTGCGTCAAAGGAATGTCTATTTTTTAAAATAAGTTCTGGGATAGCCACAAACCATAAGGGGACCCAAACAGGGGCAGCATATAGCACAGCTTCAAGAATCAGTTGACTGCCCACATTCTGCAGTGTGGGGTGCGCCCGTTCATTCCACAGCATGCACCACGTCCCCTCCCAGCCTCCCTGTGCTGAGAGCACGGCTGCTCCAGCAATGCTTCCAGATCTCTCAGAGAGGTACTATGACCCCAAAGGCTTGTTCTCAGAGCTAAAAACCCCACAGATGTTTCAACGCGGACAGCAATACCTTCCTGAGACTTCTCATAGCCATCAGGGTTCATGGATGGCATGATGTGGATCCGTGTGCTCTGGACCAGGTGAGTCACTTCAGGATCTGTGCCAAAGTTCTTGCAGAGGTACTCGATGAGGTTCAGGAGAAGCTCTCGCCCCACAACTTCATTCCCATGCATGTTACCGATGTACTTGAACTCCGGCTCACCTGCATACACACAGTCACACCAAAGAGACAATTATAACCACTTCTATCAAAGCTTGGAGACATCTCACCATGCCCAGCGCTGCTCTCTCAGGCCTTTCTGCAGGGCTGGAGGACCTTTACCTATAATTTACCCTTCTGCTTTCTCAACACCAAAAAGGACGAACGTTGTTTCAGGGAAGCCCCTTGATCCTTCTGGCCCCAGAGCTCCATGACCAGTGTAGATGTCCCCAGCAACGCTCTTTAACTCACACTAGTGCCACCCACTGCACCTGGTCTTTTTGGAAAGGATACTGCAAGCAGCAGCTCCATCTCTCTTCAGACAAGTGTCAGCTCTATGCTCCTTTCTGCTCTGCCCACAGAGTCTCCCGAAGCAAAGGGTCAGTCACTGGTGCCTTGCTACAAGGGATTTCCCACGTTACCTGCTTCGTGGACGCCAGGGTTGTCAGAGATCTCCATTACGTAGAGCTCCCGCAGCTCCACCGACTTGCCCACGGAGTAGAGCCGGGTGATGCTGGGGTACTCGTTGGCATACCGCCGCAGAAAGATCTCCATGTCTGAGAAGTGATGGTGGCGGAAGTCCACCGGCTGGATGGGTTGATGGAGAGAGGTTGGGCTGGGGGCCTCTGCCTGCGCTGGGGTGGGGGTGATGGTGGAGACGGGAGCAAGCGTTGCTGTGAACTTTGTGACATTAAGAGCTGGTGGCATTACAGTTGGCTGCAAGGAGAAATCCACTTCTGTTGCAGCTCCCTCCTGCACCTCTATGTTCTCTCTGGTCACTGGTGTGTAACTGTGAAAAAACCAGCTGGCTTCAGCAAGGAGGCTCTGCAGAACAGAGGCCAAAACCCCCTGCAGCCTTGCCACCACCCCAGCCTGCTCCTCCCAGCCCGAATGTGCTGGGATATTAATGACTATGTGAGAGAATCGTCAGCAAACAAGCTGATGGGACTCATCCCACTGCCACCAGACCCAACCACACTGCTGTCTTTGCTGTGTCGCAGGGGCATGAGTTCCTGTTTGCAGACTCACTGGGGAAGAAGCCACAGGCACAGAGGGCTAGCCCAGGGCCAGGCTACACCTTCACACCCCTACTTGAGACCACCAACACTCACCAGGATGAGCCTGCTCCACTTTCTCCCTTATGCCCAAAAAGTAAGATGCAGCTTGATACAAGGAATCAAGCAAAGGTGACAGAAACGCTGTGCACCCAACAGCAGCCCGCTGCAGCAGGGCATGGGGTGAACAAACACAGCTGCAGGTCTAAGCTGGAGTCCTTTACTGCTGCAGCTTCCAGCCAAGCTCCTCAAATACACAAGATGCTTTGAGGAAAGAAATCAAATGAGGGAACAGGAACAGTTGGCAGTGTGGGCGCAGGCTGCCACTGAGACATTACCCCAATACGACTGCGGTCACATTGTAGGTTCCAGGTACAAGCAGCCGGTGGTAATCACCAAATTTGCCTGCTGTGATGTTATGAGCAATACCGGCAACAACAATGGTCGCGTTCTCCAGGCCAGCTCCCGTGACTGCATCCCTGACAAAGCCTTTCACACCAATGTGGACCTGAGGAAAACAATGCAAGAGCTCAGCTGAAGATGGGCAACATCAAGGAAACTGCATCCTCACCCAGCAATACCCCCGTGACCTTCCCCGAATGCAGCAGGGCAGGGCAGCTGACAGGCAAAGACACCCAGAGGCCCATGATTCAGACAGTGCTTGGCCAGATGGCAAGGACAGGAATTCCAGCGTGCACTGGGAAGATCTCAGTACGGATCCACCCTAACAAATCCTCTATTTCATTGACATGGGCACACAGGAACATGAACATACCAGGGTTACAGGCCATACTAAGGGACAAAATGCCCCTGCCTCCCTTCCCAGCCTAAACTGTCACCTACTTAACTCATACATGGGCACCTGGGAACAGCCTGGCAGAGGACTCTGCAAGCCAAGGTCTCAGCAGCGCTGGTGCTTTTGAACACCACTGGAGGCTCACTGCACCAAGGCCATTCAGGTACTCTGCACTGATCTGTCCCTCTGTTTAACACCAAACCCCACGAGGCCCCTCTGAACAGAGCCCTGCTATCGTGGAGGATGTGGGAACTGCGGCAGAACCACAGAGATACACAGCAGCTTTGTAGCCACCAACCTCTGCACAGCAACTGCAGCAGTTGTGTTACCACACGCAGCAAACAAAGCCACAAGAGCAACTGCACACGGCGCTCTCAGCCCACCACGGGCACGCGGGTTTCACAGCTGCTGTCGCCACGCCTGTCCCAGCCCGCACTACCTTCTCAATGAACGCAAGGAGAGAGTC
>NW_010103650.1:0-10620 GCF_000699245.1 Pterocles gutturalis | reverse complement strand
CTGCTGAAGCTCGGAGGTCGGTGGGTATTTGCAGCAGGACAGCTCCAACGTGATCTCAAAGCAGTTGGCCCACACATAGTTGTAATCCTGCATCCCACCTGGGAAAATGAGGCAGAGACATGTCCCAAGAGCAATGTACAGACATCTCTCCACAGGATGCAGAGATTTCCCCATCCTTCAGCCCCCCACGGCATCTCACCACGAGGCTGTCCTAGCTCCACAGGGTACAACCTAAGGAGAAAAGTCAGATCAGATCACAGCGAGAGCCTGTGCTGGCGAAGGCTGAGCTCTGTTTCTCCCAGTAACCGGCACACTGGGCCATCCAAGCCAGCCACAGACAGTTCAGAGATGACAGTCCCTTCGGTCACACTGCTCTGCCAGCTGAACTCAGCAATGCAGCACTTGGAAATTCATATGGGTTCATTTCACTGCAAAGACATTTCCAGACACTACAAATCCTGGATGCCAGGGCGGGCACAGCGGAGTTTGAACATTACTGCTGCTGAGTCCTTTGTTTCCCTTTAGATTCGTGAGGTTTTCCTGAAAGAGATGTTACTCTACCCAAAATGAGGTTCAGGTCTCTGATACAGAAGAACACACCAGACCACCAACCTGGGAGGTGGCAGCTCAAGTCTGCATGTCAAAACTTTCAAGGACCACACAGCTGTTCTCCCAAAAAAATCTTAGCAAAACTCGAGATGAGAGCGATGCTTCCCCTTCTCTAATTCCTCAGACTGCTCTTTTCCTCCAGCTCCTTATCTGAAGGTCTCCATTTACATGATATTTAGAGCAGCCCTAGCAGAAAGTCTGACAAGGTCTGACATGGTGACAGCACACAGCGAACTGCAGCAAAACACCTTCAGGAAAGTTTCCCCTTGACCTGAGAGGGCAGTGGTGCCTCCCTTGCCAGTGAGGATTCCTGTGACCCCCCAACAGCCAGGTCTCGCAAGAAGAGAACAGGACATAGACTTGTCCACCTGGGAAATTTGCTCTTTTCCCCGAGCCCTGCAGCCAAGCCACCACCCTCCACCCACATTTCTTCTTTAAGGCAGCAGTCTCAATTAATGTGAGGGTGTTGCAGCACCTGGGGACAGCTGGCTAGCTTAGGGTTAAACCAGCCAAACCCCATGAGCACCAGCAAACAGGAGCACACAGAACTGTTTCTGCCAATGTTAAGCTCCTCTTACTCTTGCCCTTCAGAGAAACCACAGGCAACGCTAGGAATCAAAAAGATCACCTTGTTCCAGCAAGTGTCCTGACCTCATTTGCTGAAGTTTACGTGCAACCCTCAGCAAGCAAACCTGTTCCTCGCATGGGAATGAATCATGTACCAGCAGGACCTGAGGTCCACAGCTATCAACACTCACCACCTGGAGCTCAGACCAGCACGCTGCTGAGGACTGCAAATGTTCATCCCTCTAAACATTCATGGGAGTCTTCAACAGCAAAAAAGGACATTCCAAAACCACCACAAGTCTGTGAAACAGGTTTCAGAGTCACCCTGACAAATCCCACCACATGACTGCAGCCAGATGTCATGGCCACGTGAGAGGATTGTTCCCACCACCACCAGCAGAACTGGCAGCTGTGTCGGTATGGAAAACACACCACGCTAACTTTTACGCATATAGATTATATCTTCTGGGTTACACAACCCCAGACAGTTACAATCCGGACAGACCAGTGTGCCACAGCCTTGGCCACCCCTGCCCAGGGGGCTCCATCCCAGCCCGCGCAGCAGTGCAGAGACCTCCTGCACCGACAGAGCCGCTCCCACCAGCGCCAGCCAGACACAGGCACCGGGTCTCTTTGGTTCGGTTGAGGAAGCCAGACTGGCTCTCAGAACCCCATCTGCCATGGAACAGCTCCACATTCACCCCACGGGAGGCAGGTGCAAACGTCAGGAGGAAGGAGAGCAGAGGACAGCCTGTGGCAGACGTCGTGGCACCAGCCCGCAGGACGGCAGCAGGCAGGTCTGTAGGAGAGGCACACGTTGTACTCCCACCACTGCTTTCCCAACAGAAGCGCTACACTAGTGCTATGCTGATAAACCTCGCTTGCTTTGCCTGAGCAGTTTCCTGATCATTCCCAAGCGAGGGACCCTCTGGGGTGCTGGCCAGCTGACCGGCCAGAACAGATCAATACCACGATGCAAACACACGACCTGGCCTTTGCAGAGGCTGCGCTAATGCGTGGCCAGGAAAAGCTGTCAGCAGCACTCTACCAAGCAGAGGGGTCTTACGATAAATGTGGTGGCTGTGAGCATTCACTGTCCCAGCAGGTCAGGGACCGCTGCTCCGAATCCAACAGCCCCGCCACGCTCGGGGAACGCAGAGCTGGACTGACCGCGCAAAGCAGGATGTAGAACAGACCCCTGGGAAGATGTGTGGGACGGTACGGCATCAAAGACATCCTGGTTCCTCTCAATTCTTCTGGGAGCCTGCTGCTAAGGGAATGCGCAGCTTTTATGGTGACAAATCAAATGTCACTTGCAGCCAGAAGGAGAGCGTTGCAGCTTGTGCACCGGCAGAGATCAAAACAGGAAAGAGACTTTTCTGTCCAGCGCAAGGGGCCAAAAAGGATTTGAGGACTTTAAAACTCTCCAACTCAGTTCAGGAGGTTAGAGGAACAAGGCTCGTGAATCTGATACACGCTCAGCTCTGTTCAGCTCCTGTTACCAGGCTCAGAAAAGTAACCCACCACGGGCTGCTCTCCTGCCAGTAAACACCACGCAGAGCGAAACGATTTGCCAGCCTACAACCATCTGTTCATAGCAGGACGCTAATGCATTTGAAAACATCCATACGTAAACCAGAGCCATTATGAAGCATATTTAGTGCTTCATCTGCCATTCAAGCAAATTTAGGACAGATGCTCACCCATAATAGAGCAGCAACGGACTAAATTAGAGCTTGCTACATCGATTTTGGTAAAACTGTCTCCCTGAGAAAGTAGCCCACTGCACGCTTGAAAATTTGGATTGTATCCGCTGCACATAATTGGCCTTCACATGGCCCCACTGCAGAGCAGGACAGTTATTTTTACAGCATATGGAATTACGTAGTTTTCCATATACCATCTGCACAGCCTCTCCTGGCTGCAGAGAAGATCTGGAGGTGGAAAGAGAGATCTGTACACAGCCTACTGTTAGCAGAGCTGGAAAAGCACACCCAAGGCAGAGGACACTCGGACTACAGTGCTTCTACTCTACCTGTCTGTAATATCTGGGATAACTTCCTGGATTTATTCCAGCATTTTTTAATCACAGGGTGTCTTTTAGCCCTCACTGCATAAAGCTTCAGCCTCCCCGTGAGGCATCACACCTATTCACCGGCGAGGAAAGCAAAGAGAAAGCGAGCAGCTTACAGTCCCAGCAGGTCAGTCCCTGGCTGGCAGCAGATCACAAAAACACTCGGCACAAACCTCTCCTCTGCTCCGTTCCCACTCCTTGAGCGTCAGGACTGCACTTCAGGCAAGGATCCCAGACCTCTTGCAGCACGAGCACTGCAGAGCTCATGCTGACCAGCGTGCCTCTGCTCCCTGCCAAGCTCCGCACTGGGCTGGCCAGCGGGAGAATGCAGCTCTCTAGAGTCAAGCCCTGGGACCCAGATACCATAAATGCACTGCGTGCCACGAGAAGCCTTCCAGGCCAGCCAGAAAGGACTCGATTTTCAAACTGCACTATGCAGAAACCTCTCTAATTCCAGCTCTCGCTGCAGCAGACATTAGGAGATAAGATACCCGCAGCTAAGTCAAAGCAGAGAAATGGTCCTGTCTGCCCTGCAGAGAGCACAGATGGCAGAAAGCAACCTAGAGACGGGCTCAAACAGGTGGCACACGTTGCTTCCTCTGTGGACAGAACCAACTGTCTCATAGCATGAGACCATGGTGCTCTTGCAGTGAGCACCAGCAGCAGCACCAAACAGGCAGACGAATGTTTTGGTCCATTAGTCTGCGATCGTTACAGCTCAGAGGAGGTGAGGTTTCAGCCTCCAGCTCCAGCAGCCGCCTCCCAGAGCCCGGAGCAGCGCAGCCCTGCAGCCTTCCCGGGGCTCTCGCAAAGAGGAGGGCAGAGCCTTCCCAAGGGCTGCACCAGCACAGCACCGCCCAGCAGCTCCTGTTAGATGGGAACTGTGACACATCAGACCCCCGAAGCACCAAGCCAATACTTTTCTCAAGAAGAAAGTAAAATTTGCAATAAGAATTTCATGAAAACACAATCACATAAGGGCAGCTAACTGTGCACATCCCAGAGAAAAACAGCTGAAATCTTCTGGACCAGAGCTCACACTGTGCAACTGCCTTCTGCCGTGCCCAGGAAACAGAGGCCACCACAGCCATGCCATGGGCTTGCTCTCAGCACTCACTGTAATCGCTCGGAGTCTGATGCCACTAAAAGCTGTTTGGAAGCTCTGTGTGGCTTGTAACCACAGTCAAAACAACCTGGTAAACACACGTGTAACCTAAATCCACTTTCAACCTAAGACGTGCCTTCCAACAGACACCAGAAACACCTCGAACACGTGGACACCAGAGAGGCAAACTAGCAAGAAAAATAACTTTTAGGAAGGGATTGCAGACAACGACGAGACCTTCCAGGGCTGCCCATAAAATAGTCTATGAAATGTTACGCTGAATTCAGTTTCTGAATTGGGGTCTTTATTTTATAAAGGCAAGCATGTCCTTCCCACAGATAAGACTTCAGCGGTTTCTTAACCGCTTTCCAAGCATCACCTGGACCATACACCAGCCCAGACCTGCACATATTTTCTTGATCTGAACCAGCCACTTGGCAGTTAAAACCTCCAGAGGTTAAAAAGGAAGGAAGAGTAAGAGCGTGTACAGTGGAGATAGCCTCCAAAACGCGTCCCAGTCACAGACGTGCTTATCTCTAGCAGCTGGAATGCAGAAGCCAAACTCAGCCGCCTGGCAGAGAGCCATCTTTCTCCGTGCACACTTGACCCCAGCAATTACTCCAACGGTTTGTCCTTGCCACCTCAGTTTGACACACGTAAGAGGTTGTTGCAAACTCAAATGAAAGTTAATGGAGCCTGGTACCAGCACAAACCTGAACTGTAACTCTGGGACAATGAATCCTGTGGCAGCTTGCTTTCCACCATGTTTGATTTCACATGATAAAACGTGGCAGGAAAATTTCCACCTGTTGAGACATCATGTTCTCATTTCTTTGTTTTTCCTGGCTTTAATTCACTGGAATCCTGCAGTTTCTCCTGGCACAACCTGATCCGCAGGACACAGGCACGTGCCCCGCACCGCTCGCTGAACCGTGTGCTCCGGTTATCTCCACAGCCCAGCCCAGGATGCTCCCGCAGGGTACTGGGATTTCCCCAGCCTCATTGCACCGCACATTTAAATTCTGCTATCACTGGGAAAGGCCTCCTGGTCCTTGGCACAGAGCTGAGCCAGTCAGATGACTCAACACAGCCACCGTGGAGGTTTTGCTGCTTCTGTCACACACGGCGTACAACGGACTCCCCTTTGCCCGCTCTTCACCACTGAAAACAAATGTTACCACCCAAAACCCCAGAGAGACACAGTAACGTCACACAACATCAAAGCACACGTGTCCTGGCCTCTGCAATCTCTGTTAGTTCACCCGCGCTCTTCCCCGGCTCTCAGCTCAGGGTTACACTTCACATGAACTCCTGAGCTGGGAGCGCTCCAAGGGCTGCCATCGCCCTCCACGTGTGCGTCCTTAACAGCAACGAGACGTAAATGACCCCGTAGGGGAGAAACCGCACAGTTCTGCCAACCTCAGCGATGCTCCACTCCCAGAGTCAGTGCCGGTGCACCCTCCCTGTAATCTCTGCCCAGGAATCGCCTACAGCCATCAACGCTGAGCCCCAGATTGCGGTTTGTCACAGCAAAAGGGTTTGTTTCCGCAGAGGCTGGAGGCCATTGGATGTAACACAAACCACAGCAATGGCAGCACAGCGCAAACGGGTTTTCGGTTCACACCGTGCCATTTCCTGCGAAAAGGAAGTAGGTGAAACCTCTGCTCTGCCTGCTGACGAGGCAAAGGCAGCCTGAAAGGGTCGCGAAACAGTGCCACAGCCACCAGCAAACCCTGCACGAGCCAGGCACCTCGCATCCTAGCAGGAGGATGAAGACATGAACGCTGCAGCAAGGGGGGCAGGGGAACCCAGGCCCAAAACTCTGACACCACCCTCCCTTCAGAGCACATCCATCCCACGGCAGAGCGCCTTAGAGCTGCAGCTAACAAACCTCCCCATCGAGATGTTTGCCGATAACGATGACTGCCAGCACAAGGCAGCACAGCTCATCCAGGATATCCTGTTCCCTCCTAAGCAAATTCACCCGGTTACACAAACCTTCCTCCCGCCGGACTGCTCACAGCAGCAGGGTGAACCTTGAGCGAGCAAACACCAGGGCTGGTGTGCTCAACAGGGTGGAGGGAAGGAGACAGCTGCTAGAAAAAAAGAGAAAATCGCATCTTATTTGACCAGTGAAATCCTGGGGAATGATTCAGCCACCGAGATCAAGACTTCCTCTTCCAGCACAGAGGTGATGTGTTCAGGCCCAGCAACAGATCCCTCTCCCTCCTTCCCAAGCAAGGTGGATACAGAGTTAAGGCAGGACTCCGTTCTGAAGCCCATGTTTTGGAAAGACATCGTCTTATTAGGATTTGTTAAGCCGTAAGCCCTGAAGGATAAACAACGCTCGACATCGCTGCTTGCTCAGCACTCCTGCCATCACCCCTCAGCCCCAGCGTGAGCGAAAGCAGAGCAGACGAGGCACAGCAAAGCAAAGCAACTTCTCTGGATCATTTATGCAAGGTTTTAGTTGTGTCCTCACCACAGAAGTTTCTGCACTGCCTGGCGAGGCCACGGTTGTACAACATCTGCTGAAGAGCCATGGCAATGGGGTAACTTCTTCTAATGACACAGACTCTTCCCGACAGCCCACTGAGCCTTTTCCACAAGAGCATCGCGCCCCATAAACTGTCTTTTAATCCCCTTTTTACAGAAAAATCAATGCACATGGAGCAGCTCACCTCCACACAAGCAGAGTGGTGGTACCAGAAGATAATTTGCTTATATTCAGATCACCTCCCAGTGCGGCTGCCTACCAGAGGGAACAGGAGCTCTCCTAGAAGCCCCAGCAGACCAAATTTCAGATCCCTTCTACATCCCACCACACTGGTGGGCAAGAACAGGCTGTGCTGGCTGTCACCCTCTGCTCAGGTCTAACAGCAGAGCAGCTCATAGGAAAGCTCCCTACCCCACTTCCAACAAGAGCGGCTAGGTTAGCTCAGACCACGCATTTAAGTCATTTTACATAGTTTCACAGCAGGCTATCCTATAATCATTTCCAAAATTACAAGTGTGGAGGTTAAAAAAAAAACTCACAAAATACTGGCACTGGTTTAATATCTTCAACAATAGTTTCCTCTTTCCTGTATCAAAATTTAGTAACCACCTGGAGACCTAATGACAGTTCATTTGGCAAATGAAGCCTCCCACACGCAGGATAACTCTCCAGCATCTAACAGGGTCAGGAAGAACCCTCCAGCTTGCTGTGATCTATTCCCTACCAACATCTCCCAAGCCGTGATTCATCAAGCACTTACTGGTGTGCCTGTGATGCCACTTCCCTTCATTTCAAGCTGCTAGAACACATTCAAAGCTAAAAATATCACTTCACCCACCGTCCTTCCCTCTGTGATAATCACCACTGGCTTAGATGTCATTTCTCAGTGGGAGCAAGAAACTATTTCTCTAAGATGCTCTGTTAGGTGAGCCAGCAGAGTCAGAGCGACTCGCCAGCACAGCTTACCTTCCACATCGTACCACTGGGCACCGTTCGTGATACCATCTTGGAAGGTTTCACCCTCCTCGCCAGGGCAATTGGGTTTGCCAGTTCTCATTATGGGGTGATGTGACGCGTAAGCTTTTGCCAAATATTTGAACACTTCGTCATCGGCTGATTTACTGTAGACTCCTGTGGGCTTATGCGTGGGAGAGTCATCGTAGGGATAGCTTGCAACCACTGAGCCACCGTGAAGATTGCCAGAGAGCAGAAACCTGGAGTTGGGAAGGAGGAAAAGAAGAAAAAAGAAACAGTCATACTGGAACAACTTCAACAGGAAGCCAGCTACAACTGCCCAACCAGTTATTCTGCTGCCTTCCCACCCAAACCGTGTTCTCAGGAGCCTCCAAACTCCATGTGGGATCAACAAGGCAAACCGTGCCCACTGGACGAGCTGCCCAGCAGTAACACTGCTTTGGAAGAGGAAGCTATCAGACCCTGCTCCAGCAGCCCTGCACAGGGAGAACACCTGTGCAGCTGCGGCTACACCAAGGTTACGTTAACAGATACGCACTCATCCGGCACCGAGCTGGCTACCGTTGGACAAAAAGTCTCACTGTCCTGGGAGACACATCCCACCGTGTTCATGGCAGCCTCCAACACAGCCAGCAGGATGGTCAGAGGGTCCGAACAGCAGCCAAGTGGGAGCACAGTGGGGAAGTCAGGATATTTTTGCCATAAACCAACTCTCAGGACTGGTTTATTCACTCCCCATTGGCATTACTGGAGATGAAACAAGTTTCTTGCTTCAGCCTAAGACAGAATCCTGAACCTCCGTGACAGACCAGCAGTGCCCTGTGCACAAAGCCACGTACACGGCTCTTTGTCAAGCTTTGAGCAATGCCCGGTTTGTACAACAGAACTGACTTGAATAAATAAAATCTGGATGTGTGACAGAGCTGTTAAAATCCCAAGTCAGAAAATAAAAGCATAGCATGCCCTATATCGCACTTTAATTTGATCACAGCAGCACAAGCATTTCAGTGAAACCCAAAGGTGGTTGTCACTGCTCTTCCTCTTTCCACCAAATACAGCACTGAGGGAAAATGAGCTCTCCTTCTCAAATGGGATTTAGTTTCTGAGCACAGATAATGTGACCAATACCTTTGCCTTCCTTAAAATAGTGCACATGAATTGCGTTACGCTCGTTATCTCTTTTTAATCAACCAGTTCTATTTGCCCATTCACTTTTCTATCAGTGGTTACATTAGTCCAACAATTGCACGAGATTAACTGGTGCTGCCAGGCAGAGGGATGGGCAAAGCACCGCGTTCTTCCTGTTTTACCCTGGCTTACACGCAAATCCCCCCTCAAACACTTGCAAAAAAATAAAAAAAGCCCAGGGTATTTTCAAAATTATATTAAGCACATACATGAGTTTCCGTAGTAACTGATTTTGAGTTGAACCAAGTCTGGAAGGATTTCAGTGCAAACTGCTGCATCAGAGGTGTCCCAAAGGATCCTTGGGACAAGCAACTACTGGTGCAGTTCATGAAACCCCTCTAGAGCAATAATTCCCATGGGCGCTGCCACCCGTCAAGTTTTAATAAAGACAGCTTGTCCAAGAAAATTTTGTTCCCTAAAACTGAGCAAACATGATACGATGCTGAATGTTGCGTGTGTTGGTTGGATCCAACCAAGAGCCCTACAGCGCACCGCAGCCATCAGCCATCCCCTCTGTTTCTCACTCTATCCCCATTTTGGGCAGAAGGTCACGGTTTGTTTCAGTCCGTTGCTCGTATCTGATCCGACTTTGCATTCTGGCTTTCTCTGCACAGCTTCACACGGTTGTTTGCACTGACCTTAGTGGTTTGGATCTTCCACTATTCTCTAAAGAACAACACCCAGCAAATGAAGAGACAGTGCCCAGCCTGCCTGCTGCTGCACTTTCCGGGGTTGCCCGGGGCCCCAAACCAGAGCTGGGCTTTACAAGCACCGTCTCCCTCCAGGGCTGCCCCGCTCCAGGCACAGCAGCGTCCCACCATTCACCCCCGAGGAAGGTGAGAGCCAAATGGGACAGCACAGGCGCACAGGGCTCCATCCTGCACGCTTCGACAGGAGCGCTGACGGGAAGAGGGTCGCAGGAGCAGGGTCTGTATTTGGAAATGCTGCTGCACGGAGCGTTATTGCTAAATCCAGGGAATTTTCCATGAAAAACGGAGATGAGGGGAAGCCTCAACACAACTCCCTGTTAACATGTTTGTACACAGACCAGTTACACACTTAACCCCAAATATTTGAAGCATCCCACAGCTCATGGTGAAAGCATTAATGATCCCAAGCAAGACCCACAGCCAGGCTCAAGATGAAGCAGATGAGGAGAAGTTTCCAGTTGTGGGCTCCTGGAGAAGGGAGACGCGCAGACGGCCACCGAGACCCGGGGTGCCCAGGCGCATGCACGGCACAGGCTGTGCCCAGTGGGGCCCCTTGGCAGGTGCAAGCAAACCGTGGCCACCAAACCGCTTTCCTGCACAGGCTGGCCAGCACCAGGGTCAGCCTGGTCACTGGATGCAGGACTGTCCCCAGTTGTGACAGGCCAATGCAGCTGGGGAGAAACTGGTGGGAAATGGCATTTTTTCCCCCCAGGCCCTACTAGGAAGACCAGGGAAAGGCTGAAAGCGAGCTGAAGCCCCCAGGGAGCAGAGCTGAGGGTCTCCCTTTCCCCGGAGCTGGGTGCTGGGATGACCCGGGGCCGGGGACAGGGTGTCGATCTGGGCCACACTCACTTGTTGCGGCTCATCCAGGCGATGAGGGCTCGCACCTCGGGCA
>NW_010103649.1:32994-53180 GCF_000699245.1 Pterocles gutturalis | reverse complement strand
CGGGGGGCGCAGCCAGTGCCCCGCGAGCCGGAGAGTAACTCTCAAGTGATGGATGAAGCAGCTGTTTCAATACCTTTGGATGTGTTCAGAACAGTGCTGCCCGCTAGGGACGAGCCGTTAGGTGGCCTGGTCAGTGTGCGACATTGCCCCGGGCTGGGGAAGGCGCGGAGTTTGCTGCCAGTGCAAGTTAATAATAAATGCTTCTCAGACAGAGAGGTGCCAAATACTGAGCTCTTATAAGTGGCAACATAGTTTCTTAAGGAAAGGCTTAAAACTAAACTTGGCTGAACTCCGGGAAATATATTGTGTGCAGGAGTCTGATATGGAAAGGTGCTTAAGACTTGTGATCCGCTGAAGGCCTTTGTATCTCTGTGGTGTATGTTCTTTGAAAGGCACTTTGGTTTATTATGAATTCTCTTAAGTTATGTATTTTTTTTCTCCATGTGAGAATTTTCCTCTATTTCACATGCAATAATTTCAAAAAAAGCTTATATTAAAATACCCTGTCGCTTTCAATGTTGCTAGCTGTGAAATAGCATGAACCCACTATTGCATTAAAGACTTGGATGGAGGGAGATCAATAAAAGTCATACTTTAAAAAATATCAAACACTAGGAAAGGTGCCTGTAGGGTATCTTGTTGGTCTTGTTGAGAATTGCCTATTTTTTTTTCTTTTTTTTCCTCATGTGATGAAAGTTGTGTTTGTGTGGGAGGCATGTGTGGGGTTTTTTTAAGTATGCTTTTTGTAAAGCTGCATTATAAATGCAAATATTCTACTATGTTTGCTTGGATTCGTCAGTAGTAATTGACAGATAATCCCTGCTGTGATCTTTATGGATAATGCACAGTAAAGAAGAAAATACAATTTGTCCCTTTTTGTGTGGTATTGAAAATGTAGCAACAAACTGCCCTTAAAAACATAAAATCAGCAAACTGTTTAAAGAAGAGGACAGTGGAAGGTATATAGAACTGAATGTGGTGTTATGGTTAACTATCATGGTATTAAGCATCATTAATCTGTTTTCTTAATAGAATTATCTTCACAGAAGAAATTTGATGAAATTAAGAAGGCTAATCAGGCTGCTGCAAAAAAGCTCGTTGAAGACCAATTTAGCTCCTCGTCTGAAGATGATGATGAAGATGCTGAAGTAAAACAAGGAAAGATTTTGGCCAAAACATTTACCATTTACACCAGTCAAACTGGTAATTTTTTTCATATATTGACTTTTATTTCAGTATGAAAGCATAAACAATACTGTGTTATTGGCTGTGTATTAGAATTTTTCCATAATTGGAGGGAAAGCGCTTTATTCTGATGTCTTATATTAAAAATACTTGTTTCCAGCAGTGCATGCTGGCGGAACTTCTTGCCTTTTTTATGCAGAATCAACGGTATAGTTCTGAAACTGCCTGAAGTACCTCTATTAATGTGGTTTTGTATTAATATATGACTGGCCTCAGTTCAGAGGAAAAAAATATATACTTTTACAGTAGTCGCAATGTGTACAGAATAGCAGATCACACATTACTGATTGCTTTAAAAATCTTTATACATTAAAGATGGAGATGCAAGTGAGCTGGAACGTACAAGACAGTACATGAACGAGGCCTTTCAGTCAGGGGCTATGACATGTCTGATCTGCATTGCTTCAGTTAAAAGGAACCAAGCTGTAAGTATTTTATAGTAGTCTTTTAGAATAAAGCAAATATAACTGTCTGAATAACTTATGTTTAATTATATTACTAAGGTAATTCTTAGGATTGATGGTTTTAAAATGATAGAGTACTAAGTACAACATTTGGCATCTTGTGGATTTTTCAAACACTTGAAGAAATAAATGTCTATATATATATATGTAGCTTGTAATCAGAATGTGTTTTTTTGACATATGTTTGTTATTGCATATATAAAATAGTTATTTTTAAATTTTAGAGAGTAGCAGATAAAAAAATAAGTGCAGGAAGGCCAGTGCTTGCAGTGGTGTATTCAGTAAGCTATGTTGTAGCAAACACCAAAGCAAGAAACATTGGGAAGCTATTATTGTTAGAGGTGTGGCAGGGGAGCTAATATAAACTTTGGTGTTCCAAATACTGATCACGTGAAAGAGAAGGGTGGCGTGTCTGAGAAGATTGTCTTATTTCATGTGGGTGTATTTTTCATTGGAAAGATTTCAGGACAACTCTTCACTTTCATTGTTATATATCAACTTCCTTTTGGCCTTGACGGTCCCAACTGTTTCTGTTACAGTTACTTGAATTAAATACATGTTTGCAACTGTACCTTTAACATTAAAAGAAAAAACATGCAGAAAATCTTTAGTTTTTTATGCTGGATGTACATGGATTGCAACTATCCAATGAAACTGTAGTCATTAACTTCTTTTTTTAGAAAGAAATGCAATATGTTTTGTATTAATTCTTAACATATTTAATTCATGTATATTTAGCTTGATTTTTTCAAGGTCTGTGACTCTTGATAGAGTTCATCTCGTCTCAGCAGATGTGAGATGATTTGGCAACTTGAAAGTCATCTTTTATAACTCAGTGGTTTGTTAGTTATTTTGAACCTGTAAGGTTTCAGCCAAGAGTGTTTGTTTACTTAATGTCTCCTGTTTAGCTTTAGCTTTGGGAAATTAGTTACTGTACTTTTAGAAACTTGTGTCATTGACCTTCTTCTCTATAAGTTAGTGGGGAAATTGTCCTTGTTTTCACAGTATAAGTTATTAAAAAATAAATTAAAACTTAAGTTTTCTGCTGCATTTCTCTTACCAAGTTGTTATAATCATTCTAAGCTGACAATGTAAGACCTCAATATGTGGAAAGTACTAAAGTCATAAAACAGCATTTCTGTTATTTAAATTGCTTTTCAGCAGCAGGCTGATATTCTAAGGGAAGGATTTTGATTTCACTCCAGAACTGACAAAGAGAAGTACACTGGGAACAAGAACATAAAGGTTTAGTGGTGGGGACAGCATACTGTCAAAATCAGCTCTCTCCTAAACACATTTGCTTTTAGTTCTGTTCTGTTTTTTACCTCTCTTGCTCTTTGAACAAAAGACACTATGTTGAAAGCCACACTGCTAATCAAATCTTTTTCTCACTGGCATTGTATGTAAAACCTAAAGTTTGAAAGGAGGAGAAATATTTTTAGTAGTTTTACTACCAAGATGTCTAGATACCTAGAGTATGGGACAGGGAGAGGTGGAAGGAAAGCTGGGCTTGTTTAGTCTAGTAGAGAGGAGGCTATGGGATAATATGGTTGCAGTCTCTGCCTACTTGGAGTTGTGAAGGTGGCTAAAGCTGAACTAATCTTTGCAGTGACGGGTGGTGTAATAAGGGGCAATGGCACAAACTGGGGCTTGGAAGGTCCAGACTGGATATTAGGAGGGTAGTATGACACTTGGAGCAGGTTGCCCAGGATGGTTTTGGAGTCCCCATCCTTCAGTATTTTCCAACTTTGTTAGACAAAACTGTGGCAGAACTGAGCTGAGTTGGCAATAGTCCTACTTTGGGCATGAGGTTGTGCTACATGACCTCCAACAGTGTGTTTAAGTCAACGTTTCTATGATTATATGAGTATTTTGGGCTCTGTAAGCCTTGGCAAAACTTTCCACAGCAGCAGGAAAAAAGATTATAGGTGTGAATCTGTAACAGTAAAACTGCCTGTATTAATCTAAGAATAAGTATAATCTATCTTTGGAAACCCATTTTTTAAATGGAAAAATAGCAAGCTTGTATATCTGTAGATATTATGGATGTTGATCAATGGAAAAAAAAAGAAACCTAATATAAAGCAATTGGCACTTATATTTGGTCCTTAGGTCTGGAGCTGTTGTGGATGCTTTTGTATATTTCACCTGGTGTGTATCCAAAAGTGGGCCAAGGACAGCCTTTTCCTTGTGTCTTCTCCCTTGACGGATGATGATTTTGGGAAGAAAGATTATCCCTGGCCATGGTGAGCTCTTAATGGTACATTTACAGAGATATCTTTATTGTGAAACATGTGAATTAGAGTTACTTCAGAAGGGAGTGGTACTTGTAAATTACATGCACACTAAAAAAAAAAAAGGCTTAGAAGACTGGCTTTTCTATTGCTTTTCTGAATTATTTTTAAGTTTTCATTAACATGATTTAGGAATATTTCACAGTGATAAAACTCTACTCTGCTGCATCAAATTTGTTTTAACCTCTGAGAAGGTAACTTATCTATCATGTGTCTCAACTTCTAATATTTCTGAATGGCTTTAGGTATTTGTCACTTTTAAAATTGGCACTGTAAAATACATAAATAAAACAGTTCTAAAATAGCAAGATTTAGGGATTTATTATTATTATTTTTTGTCTCTGTATAGCTCAAGCTTTAATAATAACTGGCTTTAATAGCCAGTCTTGCAGTTTTACATGAGATTGTATAAAGAAGGTCGTAATATTGTGGCTGCATGAATAATGAAGCTTGCTTTTTTTAGTAGGTTTGTGTCTGAAAGTTCAAAGTTTCTCTGCGTGTTTGTTCTATGCTTTATTTGCCCACCTACTTTTATGTTGGAGCTTGTAGTAATATCTTTGAGACACAATCCCCTGTCAAATTTGGTTGAAAGTGCCTGGTGAATTCAGAAGCTCTATTAATGTGGGATCTTGGAGAGCAGGTTTGCTTAGGAAATAAGGTGTGAAGTTGTTGGTTTGCAACATCTCAGGTTGATAATGCTTATTCTACAAACTAGTTTTGTGTTTAAGCATAATGTTTATAATGAAAAAATTTCAAGGCGAATGGTATTTTATTTAACATTTAAGCACATGATAAAACTGTGCAGTCTTTATGGAGTAATGGTTTATGGTCAGTAAAGTATTATATAGGGGCAAATTGACATTTTATTTGATAAAAATGAGTACGTAGGTCTTTCAAAACCTTTGTTCTGTGAGGAGGAGCTCCTTGTCTGTTGTCTTTTCCCAGTGTAGCCAGAAATGGGAGCTCCTTCGTTTCTCCTTCCCTGTGTTGCCTCCCTTGTCCATGACTTGTACCTGAAAGCCTTTAGGGCCTGTGTCACTAACAAATTCCAGACCTTTGATGCCTGTCTATCTGTAGGAATAATGTACTTTTTAATACCTGACACCAGCAAGGATAACAAATAAAGGTGTGCATCTTATAACACATGAGATGCTGAACTGATGCAATCTAAAATCTTTCAAATAAAATTTTATTATTATGAATAGTTTTAGTAGCATCGCTAAATCTTGTTTTACATAGCTTATAAATTGCTACTGGTGAAAACATGGTTTTTAATCTCTTTTTTTGATTGGTTCTGTTTAAGTAGGTTAACTCTTTGTTGCACACATTCCTTCGGTATTACTTGACATAAAAATTGTTCTGTACGCTTGCTACATGGAATTTTTTTGTATACTTAAAGAAGAAAGATTGCAGTGATAGGACAATTTGTTAGATATTCTAATTAATGTATTGTAAAATCTGACATACAGGAAGACATTTGTATATTATAAACTTAATTATGTTGTTATTGGTTACAGTAGTTGTAAAAATGTTAATTGGCAGCCTGGTAAGAATCCTGGGAAACCGGAAAAAAAAAACTGCTTTGCTTAGAAAAAATTTATTTTTTAAATTGCTTTTCGTTTCACTCCTTTTTTCCCTTATTGTAGTCCAAAATGTAGGTTTGAATACAAACGGTCTGAAACTCCCAGTAGGTATTACTGTTACTGTGGAAAAGTGGAGAATCCAACACTGGACCCATGGCTGGTACCTCACTCCTGTGGTCAGATATGCGAGAGGGAATTCAAACCTTCTTGTGGTCATAAATGTTTGCTGCTTTGTCATCCAGGTAAATCTACTGTGTCTCTTAGTTTTATGACCTGTATTTATGTAGCTGTTACGGTTTTACTTAAAATCTAACTGTATTTAAAATCCTCAGAGTAAAACATAAGTCAGAGCTATATTTTCTGGATAACTATTAGTGAGGTATTCTTTTTCCTGTACTTAGGACCCTGTCCACCTTGCCCAAAGATGGTCACAACAACCTGTCACTGTAAGAAAGCTAAACCGGTGCCCCGAAGGTGCAGTGCCAAGGGGTGGTCATGTCACCTGCCATGTGGACGAATGTTGCTGTGTGGACAACACACTTGTGAGAACTCCTGTCATGCAGGTAGACCTGCCTTCTTAAACTTAAGAGGAGTAGTTGTTTTAATTGTTGAGATACATCATTCTTCTGCAATTCCTACTCTTAATGTCACTTGGCAATTACATACAGGAGATTGTCAGCCTTGTCCGCGAGTCAGTAAACAACGATGTGTCTGTGGAAGACAGACAGCAGAAAGACTTTGTGCAAGTCCTCAGTGGCAATGTGATCAGGTATGTTGAAGCTGTCCTTTTTACCTTATTTCTCATCTTTGTAGAATTTGATCACTCAGTGTATTAAGGATTGGAAAAACTCATTCGGTAAGAAAATAATTTTATTTTTTAAGTTTTGAAAATGCAATAAAAAAATGTAAGTAGCAGTGTTTGAGAATGGATCTACTTGGTGGCCCAGTTAATTTCTGACAGTAGTTAAAATGTCACTGTTCTGGAATTGTTCTAGCAGTGAATTTGACCTTGTATATTCTGTTTTCTTGTATTTGAGGTTGAAATTTCAGGTGCTATCTTCAAAAATAAGCACGAAACCACAGCTTAGTAGATAAGAGTTTCATGCTTATTTACTTCTAGTGACTGCAACAGAATGAGAGCTTTGTGATTCATTGTTTGAAGTATATTTGCAGCTCATTCTTAGGACAAAGGCTATTTATTGACTGTAAAAAATAAAAATAATTAAGAGAATTAAGTGACAGTGGGGAGGTTGCACCAGGAGGTACTTGATCGTAATGATCCCAGTAAGAAAGGGACTCAGCCTCTGTAAAGTATCAATTAAAATGTGATTTATTTCAGCTAACACCATAGAGAAAGACAGTATAATAGAAATAATAGTATGGCCCTTTAGATGCTGGCAACCCCAAGCTGTGCATCACTGAATGGGTGTCTGATTCATGTGCAGCATGCGTTGCACACCCCATCTGAAGAAAGGGTTACCCCCACTTTGGTAATTGAAGCCATTGTAGGATTTTGTTACAAGAAAGCAACTCTGTTCATAATTTCTGCTGTCAAACAGAGAGGATGTTCAGATGGTAACTTCTTGCACTTCTAGATAAAGGCAAGGACATGCAGGTGGCATAATTACTGGTACCAAGTGGGAGCTGGCTCTAATCTTCTCTGCTACAATAAGTTTATCCTGTGGCCAAGGGAGATATGCAGCACAACACAGGCCTGAAGGCCAAGCTGTTTGTGCAACACAACACAGGCCTGGGACTACTCAGGTTGACTGTTGTCTGAATCACTTACTCCTCGGTATACGGTGGTCTTCCAGTCAGGAACACTGCAGGGGTGATCAGTGTTATTTGTTGAACTCAGTGAATATAAGATTTGTTAATAAAATTCATAAAAAGTTAAATTCCATCCAGATGGCTCTTGCCCCTAGTTTTTTCCCTTGGGTTGCTTTGTCTATTCCGTTACATTGCATTCTCTTGGTTTCTCTGAGTCTTCCAGGTGTGTGGGAAACCTTTGCCTTGTGGTAATCACACATGTGAACAAGTTTGTCATGCTGGTCCCTGTGGAGACTGTCCTCGTTCTGGGAAAAGGTCCTGTCCATGTGAAAAATCAAGTAAGCCGCCTTTTTTTTTTTTTTTTTTAAATAAGATAAATTAAAAAAAAAAAAGTCATCCAGTCTTTGACAGTCAGTGGTTTAGGTTAATTCTTCAGGGCAGGGTCCATAAAAAGTTCTTAAAAACAGTGAACTGTGACAGCTTATATTAACTTTTTTGCATAATTCTATCAAAATTTTGTTTAGTACCAGGGGTTTAATTGGCGATGTGAATAACTGAGTAATTGTAGAGAAGCTTGTAAGAAAATGAGAGAAAATTGGCATTTGAAGTCATATTACACAGTGCATTTTTTTTTCAAAATATTTTGGCTAAATGTGTGCTTGTGGTTGTCTGTCTTCATCTAGAGTTTACATTGCCTTGTACAGAAGATGTGCCCACCTGTGGGGATAGTTGTGACAAAGTTCTGGAATGTGGCATCCATAAATGTTCACAGCGCTGTCATCGAGGTCCCTGTGAAATATGCAGACAGGTTAGTCTTACTGTAGCAGGCTCACATTTTGTTAGGGTTTTTAAACACTGTATGCCTGGAATACTGTAAGTCTCCTAAGGAAAATTAAGTCATATCTATCACAAAATCTATGACATTCTGTTCATTAAAAGCAACATGTTTTTTGCCTATTCCCCCACCCGTCCCAACACAATTCTTAGTTCATAGTTGAGCATTATGTATCTGAATTGAGGCATGGATGATGGTTTTATTGTTTTGTTTTTTGTTTTAATTAATTATGCCCTAAAGGACGTTTAACTTTTTCCTGAGCTCTTCTAGCTTCCTTGCTGCTTTGTTGTATTGTTATTTCTTCGTTAGTGAAATGGAAGATGCTGTAACATAAAATTATTTCCTTGTTAGTAAGAAAATAATATTTTGCTCTTCTCTAAATATCTATGGGGCTTCTATGGTCTGGTTTATAAAGGTATTGCTCTGTCTGCTCTTAATTTTCTCTTCCTGAATCAGCTTTGGCTACCAAGTCTATCGTGAAAGTAGTTAGCACATGATAGCTGGGACGAAGGTCAGATAAACCTGCTCACCTACTGTTTACAGTTATCTGTTATCTGTTTACAATATAGATGAATCTAGTTTACTGTGCAGGAGAGGTACTTTTTTGTATGAATTTGTTTTGCATTTATGCTTGATATCTTGCACTACACACTTGAGTGGTTCTCGTGAAGTGGCTTCCCTTTTGGTGAGACCAAGGCTACAGTGACGTGCCATCTAGAGCACGGTGTTTGCCATACTGACACAAGGTCCCCAAATTGTTATTGCTCAAATAGGTAATCTGCGACAAGCATGTGATATACTTCCTGTTGTGACAGAGCATTGTAATGTTACTCTCCCATGAACTTTTCTTTACAGCTAGTAGCAGAATATTTTATTTTCTGCTCTTTTTTTTGGGTATTAAAAATACCGAGATTTTTTCCCCTATCTTGCTGCCCAGGAAGTTGAAAAACAGTGTCGCTGTGGAAAGCACACCAAACGCGTGCCATGTCATAAGCCATATCTATGTGAAACAAAGTGTACTAAAATTCGTGATTGCCAAAAGCACCAATGTAGAAGAAAGGTAAGTGTCCAGAGATAATCTTTCTCAAATGTATTGTTTTATAGCACATTTTAAAAAAATTAGATATAATATTTTGTATTGTCTATAAATCACATCACTCTGTTGTTCTACTTCATGTTATTCTACAGAAAGAGTAATTTTCTTCAGTGTCATTCAAACTAATTTGCAGCATATCAGAGTTCTCTGAACAGCATGTCACCAAGAAAAACTCAGTGGTCTTAAAAACTGGGAGAGGATTTTGACAACTTTCCAGTTCCAGAAGGAAGTTTTGCTTTACTTGAGTAGTTACTGGTGCTTTATACATTCTGGAGTAGTTTAATCCATTAATTTATTTACTTTGTAGGAAGAGCTGAAAATATCTCATGACTTTGTAAGGCACATACTCTTATTTTTGACAATGCTGCATTCCACCCCGTGTTCTGATATGCATCACTGCAAAGAGCAGTGGTCTGACAGTTGGGAATTTGAATTTTGTTTCCCTTCTCATTTGAACTCAAATGATTTATAGGTCTGAGCTTCTTTTCAGTTTATTGGTTCAAGAAGGCCTGAAAGGTTCCTGCTATATGTGAATTAAGTCATTACGAAAGTTGGACTTATAACTGCAGAGGCATGAAAAATACAGTTTTATTCTTAGGTATTTTTGAGCATTATTATTTTTACAGTGAATTTACTTCATGTGAAAAGATGGCAAAACAAGTAAATGCAATCTTGACATCTTTAATTTATGCTAAAAAAATCCAGGTTTATCTTCCTGATTGTGGTCCTTCCTTATACAGTTTGGAAGGAGGGTACCTTTCAGGTTAGTAGAAAAGGTGGGGTTCTCTCCTGACCTGGCATCCACCAATGTGGATGTGTTCTGATTCATACTACTTTATATAAGAACAGAAAGTAGATAGCTGATCCTAAAGTTATCTGACCTTTACTACAAAGGTAAAAGGTGTTTAAAACATTTGTGTGCCAGGAACGATATAGTATAAAAGTGGAAGAAATTGCAGAGTAATGGGGCAAACTGTTAGATATCCTATATGTAATATTCTGAAATTATTTTGGATTAAAATATTATAAGAATTTGAACTTTTAAAATGTTCTTATGCTTTTTGGAAGCCCTCTGCCTTTTTAGTGTGTTGAAATTAAGCTTTCAAATGTTTCTCTGTTATTTTATACTTTAAAATTTTTAAAACAACTTTACAGGTGACCTCATTTCTATACGTGGTGTGAATTTGAGGATATTTGACTAAATTGCATGAAATTTTTTTTAAGAAGTATTGAAAAATTAGATAGTAGAAGAGGGCAAATTTGTCCCAGAAATGTCTAAGTATTCAGTTACATAGAGTATATATATTTTTTTTAATAGTGCTGTCCTGGAAACTGTCCGCCTTGTGATCAAGTCTGTGGGCGGACTCTAGGCTGCAGAAATCACAAATGCCCTTCAGGTTGCCACAGAGGTAAGGGTAGGTGAAGGATCCCCGTAGTGGAGGAATATTGTTTATTTTTGCCAAACTTTGTGCTTGCATGACTCTGTGTGGTGCTTAGTGAATTCTCTCCCTTGCTGCATGTGGGGTTTTTTTAGGGGCACTGTGTTTGAGAGGTTTCTAGTGCTGGTTAGAGCTTAAGGACTTAGATAATGACAATCTGAGTTTTCGCCTCATAATTTTGCTTAACATTGTTGCTCAGAAAATGCTCTGTCCCCTTTCCAGCTGCTAAATTCAAAATCCATAGCTTGTCTTTTTTTCCCAAATAATTCTGTTCACTGAATATGCATAACAAAATCCAACTACATATAGAAATGACTGTGCGGTTGAGTCTGGATGGGTTTTAGACGTGTGATATGAGTGGGCTTAAAAAAAAAAGTTGATGGAATTTGAATGTATATTAGTATCTTACCGGTACCAAATAAGAAGAAAATAAGAACTTGTTACTGACTATATGAACGATAACAAAGAAGTTTACTTCTGCATCCAGTGACCTTGGTTAAAAAGATTCTGAAAACGGCCAAAATTACCTGCAGCTTTTATTCTGGCCAATTGCTTTGACATTCACTTGGTAGGAGATTAAATTGGAATGACTGGAAAGGTGTCTGCCCTCTCAGTAGTTTTCCTCACAGAAGCTGCTGCTCTGCTGAAACAGCAGCTGAGTAGCCTATGTAATTTCCCTTAGTATTCTGGACTATAAATTGCGGCAGCTTGGGAACTAATTCACAACTTGTTCAGCCACTCTTGCTTTTGAGGTAGTGATTCTTAAGAGGAGAGAGTAGGTAAATGTGGTAGTTGTGCCAGTTAACCTGCTATTAAATCTGTCACCACAAACTAGTGGTTTGTTTTTTCTCTGTTAACTGTGCCTCTTCTTTTCTTCCCTTTCCTTTCTTCTCTCTCCCCCATAGCCCTCCAAAATCCTGGAAATCCTTTTTTTTTTCTTTTTTTTCTTTTTTTTTTTTGTACTGTCAGAAGAAAACTCGTAACATTTTTTTTTTTTCTGCATTAGTTTGGTTGATAACTAAATCATAGAATAAAATTCTTGTTGGAAAACTAAAAAGCTGATGCTGCATTATAGGATAAACTTTTACATTACGTAACAGCTGTTAATTTTGCATTGAGCTGATAGGTGTCAGTGACCACTAATTTTAAAGGAAATTAAATGCCTCCTAGAAAATAGCTTGCCAGATCAGGTCCTTTAAAAGGTACCTGACCTCAGAATTGTTAGAGGTTGCTGACAATAAGCGCTTGGCCTTTATCAGGGATCCCTGAAAAAAGGTAACTTAATCTATTCTGTTTGTGGTTTGATGTTTACATGTCTTTTTTTCCTTAAGTGTTTAATCATGCTCGCTGAAATTTAGAATGTGTTGCCAAGGAATAGAAACGTTGTGTTTCTTACTTGTACATCATGACACTTGATTTGAGAACAGTGTGTTCTGACCTTTACTTCAGGCTTATATGTGACCTCTGCCCTTTCATCTTTTTGAGAAGGCAGACAGTTCTCTTCTTTAATAGAATGTTTAATTAAATTGTACACATATTAGCCACTCTGGGCAGTATAGCTTTAGACCTTCAGTTTATTTTGTAAAAGTAGCAGTTTCTGTGTGCTGGTAATACGTTATAAATTAATGTACTTTGCAATATAAAGACTGTGTATTCCATCCTCTTTTCTTCAGCAGCTGTTTGTCATTGAGAGATCTGGTTCTTGAAGTGTTGCTTCTCAGATCCTGCTAACCAGTCAGGATTGCTTAAAAAATTGTGCTGTTGATAATGCTTTCAAAGCATTGCTTTCCTTAAACTTTCATAATGCAACATTATTAGTAACTCCAGATCCCAGATCTAAATTTGCCTTTTTTAGAAGATGCATGTTCTTACTCTTAATTATGCAATAATACAACTTAGCAGTTGGCACTTGATAAAGAAATAGTCTGGGAGAGCTATAAATTAAAACATTGATATTTTACAGATCTCTTTTTAAATATATCAGGTTAGTAGCGTGAGTAACTTTATAAAGAAGTAGGATCTTTTCAAAAAAGCATTAATTGTACATAGAGGATAAACATTTCTTTAATATCGTACAACATCTGCAAACCTTTATTGTACCAGTTTTTCGATGTCTCTTTTCTGTCTTTTGAAAATAGATGGAACATGACATGTCTTTGTACATGTGTAACACTGAAATATAAATAGCAAATATTTATGTGTTGTGTGATCCAAGTGACTGGGCTTTGACTTATTTTTAAAATCTGACAGAGGAATTGTTTCCAACTTGATACCAGTTAACAACTTAGAATAATAAATATTATTATTACTGTTTTTTAAGAATGGTGAAATTCTCTTTCCTAAGAAGTATTTGAAACTAGGCAGAAATAAGAAATGAGCAGCCATCTATTATTTAGATCCAACAGAACAGGACAATTATACCACGTGCATATTCAGAGTTATATTAGTTACCATTTTTTATAATCAGTAGCTTATTCAGGTTATCATATTGTTAATCTGTTTATTTTTAGGTAGTTGTAATCCATGCCCAGAGACTGTAGATGTGAAATGCAATTGTGGAAAAACTATCATTAAAGTGCCCTGTGGCAGAGAACGCACCATCAAACCTCCAAGATGCAAACAGCTGTGCAGGTCGGTATAGAAGGTGTGTGTGTTTCTAGTTCTTCAGTGGAATTTAAAGTATCCTTAAAGAAAGTAGTAAAATAAAACTTTAAAAGGCAAAAATTATTTCTTTAATATGATTACAGATATTACTTCTCAGTTTTCTGTATTCTTGACTATGCAGATGGAGATTAGTAATAATCCTTCCTTTCAGACATGTCTTGCTGTGGTTTCATGAGCAGCTTGCTGCTGTCAAGGGGAAGGTTCTGTCCCACTGAGCACTTCTAATTCTGTAGTCCCACTCCCCCCTTTTTCAAGTCATCTCTGGTATGTTTTGAAGTACCTCCATGAGGCAGTTTACCTGGAAAACTAGACCAGCAAAAGGAAAAGGAGAATATTTGCAGTTGGTGTGTAGCAAGATTACTTACTGCAGAGTAGAATTAGGATTGAAATAGCTGCTTGAATATACAAACCCAACTTTGATTTAAATTTAATTTAGAACTCCTGTATGATTTTACTGTAATATTAACCACTGCTGAAGGTGAGAAGTAAACTGATTTTAAATAAACATAATTTGTTCATCTCAATTCTTTGTATTTTGAGCATAGTTATTTGGTGACTGTAACACCGTATTTCTTGCTGTCATATTGATTCATTCTTGGATTTTACTTCAGTCGACCACCCACCTGTCACCACTCTACCCAGGAGAAACACTATTGTCACTTTGGTCGGTGTCCTCTGTGTCGTCAGCCCTGCCAGAAAATGTTAGCATGTGGTCATTTGTGCCCCGTTTCCTGCCATGATGAAGCCCTTGTGAAGCAAACTGGCTTAGTAAGTAAATAGTGAAAAATGGTGTGTTATTTGTGTTCTGAAGAATGAGCAACAGTTGTTTGATCTTAATCTTACGTTGGAGCCTTTTGGAGTTCAGAGTAAATAAGTAATCAAGGACAGAGGTATGCGTACTGCTTAACCAAGAAACTAAATGGTTCTAGCTCCTTTGAAATCTAATTTATTTTATGATATATATAACTGAATGTGTAGTTTTCAGCAATTATAATTACTCAAGAAATTGAAAGATTTTCGTTACAGTTGTATTACAAATGTTTTATTTCAAATGTAAATTTGAAAAATTTAAATTTGGAAATCTTTTAACTTAAGAGCAAAAAGTAGATTTTAACTCATATTTACTAAACCATCAAAATCTGCACAAATTAGAAGTGAGAAATTGATTGGCATCTTTAAACATGACACATGCATGCACCTCATGATGGTAATTTCACTTGTTTAGTAATTGAAAAATTTTTACAGTTTTACCTCTATTAAATGCTTTGTAATTGTTTTGCTGTTGTTTGGCTTTGTGCTTGATTTTTAGTAGTAGGGCCACAGGCCCTAACTGTACTAGGGATGAAAATGCAATTTTTTGTGTGAAGGGGATGTTGGGATTTCTGTTAGTAAAATGTTAGTTACTAGAAAGTGTATTTGTTAGAACTGGGATCTCTTTAAATTATATATTTATTTATGGTCAAGCAATTTCAATTGTATTTTGTATTTGACCTAGTGGTGTCTTTTTGCTCTCAGCATCAGTCTGCAGGTCCTTGGGAGCAGCCATCTGAGCCAGCTTTTATTCGAACTGCATTACCATGCCCTCCCTGTGAGGTTCCTACACCAGTGTAAGTATTAAAAAAGAAAACAAATAAAAGAAAATTTTGGTATAGAAAGAGATTTTTTTCTTTTTATGCTGTTGTAAAGATGGACATGAAAATAACCATATTTTCCTCTTCAGGTGCAATGAGCGTATGTGAACACCATTCTCATAGACCTAGTGGCATTGGTGGTTTTTTAGTAGACACTTTTGTAGCGTGTTCTCACTGTATGAAGGGATTGACAGTGTTAGTAAAGATTGGTTGTTCCTAATACATGTTGTGCACAATGCCACCTTTAAAGCAAAATATTAAAATTGCAAAGACAGCCATTGTAATTTGATAGTCTTCAGTAACACAACTTTTTTCATATAGTTTCTATCTTCTTTGGTTTATGGGATTGTAATTTTCTGCATAATGAATTGTTATTTTGTTTCTCAGTTTTTCATTTATTTTATGCTAATGAATGGCAGGTGGATGCCCTTCATTCCATCTGCTTGTCTCCTTTCTATTTTTGACTTGTCCAGAAGGTTCTGCTCCTTGAGTAGAGCCAAATTAACTCTTTCTGTGATGATGCTGAGGATATAAGGGAAGATAAAATGGTGACTTTTTCACCATTATTTGTCTATTTGGTAGAACTTCTGTTTACAGAATAGAAGGCTCAATAGAATAAGGACTCAGAATTCAACATTTATCTGAAAAAGGAAATACTGGGGTTTTTTTGTTCTGTTTTTGTGTTGTAGCCTCCTAATGTTCTAAGACCTGCATACTTCACTGGCATTAGTGCCTGTTTGTTTTTGAAACATCCCTCCTTAATGAGGGAATATTATGTCCTCATTTTATAAAGTGAGAAATAGACGAAGATGATAAATTTCCATTTAACTGCCTACATAGATATGTTTAGAACTTAATTTCTCAATGATTGTACTATGATAGGTTGTACTTTTGTTCAAAACTATGACTGCTCAGTATTTCTGATGCTTGGGCTCAAAGTTCAAAGCCAGACTCCCAGAAGGTGAAAAATGTGTAGTTATGAACAGTCTGGTTTCAGAGTTTGGGTAGATGCCTGTAGACAGTGTCTCAATGTAGGTCTTCAGCAGAGGTCATTGTGTAAATCATGCATTATGCAGGGCACATCTCCTGCTTACTCTGAATTCCAACCTCAAAATCGCCTTCTTTAGTCTGAAGACTCCTCCCTAGAGGAAGTAAGTCTGCTAAGTGAGAAGGAAACCATACTGGAAAAGTTGTACCTAATTTTCTAACTAGAGGAAGCATTATTACATTTCATAGTCCTTGGGGCAAATTAAGGTTCTATTAGCATTAAGTCACATTAATTCTGGAGTATCCTAACTTTCTTGATTGTTTTTTGGAACTGTAGTGTGGTGTTTTTTGTTTTTGTTTTGTTTGGGTTTTTTTTATGAAAGTGATATGAGAGAATTTCCTGAATTAACAAAATAATAATAGTAAACAAAACCATAGATACTAAGTAATGTGTTGCTACAAAGCAAAATATTTGACACTTTCATAGATCATTAGCATGGCTTTTAGAATCACTGCTAGAACAGTGACATTTGAACATGATACTGGAGAATACTTTAGTCCTGTTCTGTAAGAATGGATGTTAGTGGGGATTCCCATTGTTCACCACTGAGGTTTTGCAATACTTTTTGATGTTTTTTCTTATAACTTGGTATCTTAGAACATGAGCAGTTGGAGTTTTGGTGTGGAATGTATTTGGTATCTGTTTCTTTAAATAGTTAAAACGGATTTTCTGGAAAATTATTTGCTCTATTAATTTCACAGGACCATTGAGGCTGGAAGGTACCTCGGGGTGGGGTCATCTAGTCCTACTTCATACTATGAGCAGATCAACACAGTGAATTCAGACCAATTTGCTCCAGCTTTGTACAGCTTGGACCTTGAAAACCCCCAAGTACATTGATTCTGCAGCCTTTCTGGACAAGCTCTTTCAGTGCTTGATTATACTTATACTGTTTTTGTTTTTTATAAATTTTTTCCTCTGCTGTGTATCCAGTCAAAACCTTCCTTGTTTGAAGTATGATTGTTGTATCTTGCCTCCCTGCTATGAACCTCAGTAAGGAGCCTGGCTTCATCTTCTTGGTAACTTCCCCTTAATGCTGAAAGACTACTATTCTATCTCCAACCCGTCAGTCCCCAGCCTGCAGTGTTGCTAGAATTTCGTCAGTTCCAGATGCAGGACTTTCTTTGTTTCTGCATTTCATGCATTTCCTCTCAGTCTATTCCTCCAATCTGTCTAGATCTTTGTGATTGCATCCCTGCTCTCAAATGTATTGATTGCACTGTCCTTTAGCATTGTCTGCAAAATTGGTGCATTTTGTCTCTTCCAATTTATGGGGGGGGAAAAAGTTAAACAAGATAGGTCCCAGGCTGAAGAATTCCACCAGTGTCCAAGTAGGATACAAACAACTAACCACTACCCTTTGAGGCCAGTGATCCTGCCAATTTTTCATACATCTAGCAGTTAATCTGCCAAGATTACATCTCAACTTGAATGCAAGTTTGCTGCGGGGAACATCTCGTCTGCAGATTTAGTAGTTACATGGCAGAAAATATCAGGCTGATTAAACAGTTTCAACTTGCAGTGGAACAGAAGCATGCTACAGTGGAATGCAGAGCTCCTAGAAGCCAAATTTAACTGGTTATACAAAGACTATCTTGGCTATAGGATAATTGAGCTGTATAGAGTGAAGAACAGGCTCCTGTGCTACATCTGCTTCATTATACTAGGTGAAACACTGATCGCTCTTGTTAATATCCTGCTGCCCTAAAGACCATCCTTAGCTATTGGTAGTTGCTCTATGTTAGAGAAGTTATCAGGGATACTTTATTTTTAAAAAAAAATACTCTTCTAGAAATTTCTAGGAACTGATTTACAGGTATTTTAGCTTGAATATTAATGATGTTTTCATTACTCTCCCTCATAAGGTTTCAGTAGAGAAATCAAAATAATACGTGGGAAGGAGAAGGCAGATATGAAATCAGAGATAAAAAGAAAAAGATACTTTCCAAAATAAATTGAGCAAAAGATAGACGTAATTTTTAGGAGATCAATGTTTGAATGAGTCACCTTCTAATACCTTCACAATTCTGATCAACATACAGTTTTTCTTTCCTAGGGAGGGTAGACCATTCTACAAGGGATAGAATTGTAAACACAAGAGTAGACGAGATAGTTCTCTGAAATAACTGAAAAATATTAAGTGATATATTAGTAGAGCCAAAGGAGAAGATATTTGAAAGCAGTTCAGTTAATTTTCTAAATAAATCTTCTAAAATAAAAATTATTACCTTCGTATACAATTATAATAAATCTGCACATGAAACACTGAGTTTGGGATTGCCATCATAAAATACAGCAAACCAGACAACTGATGAAAAAGAGAAGGCATTGATCTGCATAGATTATTTTCTCTTAGTTTGCACTTTTTAAAAATAGATTGTATTATTTTTGTGTGAAAAGCACTGTCACTGTTTTAAGTTCTTTATTAAAGAAATATGTTTTCTTAATCTCTCATTTTTCTCTTTAACAGGGAGTGTCTTGGGCAGCATGAGGTGAGTCAAGGAAACTGCCTTTTTAAGTGACATATGACATATTTTAAAGTGACATCACTTTATCAGTCTGCAAAAAAAATATTAAAGACAAATATTATATGGCTTTTTTATATTTTAAAACCAGTGAAGTACCTTATCACAAGGGCTTACATAGAAGAAGGTATTTTAGTTCCTTTTCGAAGAATATATAACTACTTGACTTTTTACAATTCTTGGACAGAAATTTAAACTCATGGTTTAGGAAGCTATTCATAAGTGTATTCTTGCAGTTGTTTAAATAGTGTAATTTTTTTGGGGGGTGTTTTTACATTATATAATTCTGGTTTTTTTTCCTCATTCTATAGTTACTATTCTCTCCCTGTCAAACACTTTCCTCAGTTCTCCTAGAAACTGCAGTGCTTATTTTAAAAGAAAGTTTTATACAGGAAAATTCTCATGTGACTTTGTTCTAAGCATGCATGGATGAAATCAGACAACGTAGTGGAAACTTCTTTAGTGTTACTTGTTAGCTTTGCTTTTTGATGTGCAGCCTTCTCCACTTATGGATGAAGTAATTGTCTATTTTGTCTTACATGAGAAGAAAATCTAATTGATGCTTGTAGTTAAATAACTATCATTGTTACAGTCATTTCTAAAAGTCATTAAATTTAAAAGGTGATTGCTAAACTAATCTTCAAAAAAATATTTCTATTATAGCTTTGTCTGGGAATATCTCTACTAGTAAGTTTGGCATAAATTCACTACTGAAGTGCAGCTAACAATACTATAACAAGTCTACTTTCATTTTAAGCTAGTAAAAAATTATAAAAAACAGTAAACACTTTAAATATTTAAAGACACCCCCCCCTTTTTTTTTTTCTTTGACCTTCTTTAATAATTTTTTGGTATATATTGTAGTGGTGGCTTGATTGTGTGGTGACAATATCTACAAAAGTTGTTAACAAAGTTTGTGTATCCACAGTCTGTTTGTGCAGCACATTTATTAATCCAACCAAGCTGTGAATACAGCTTCCATGGAGCTACTTAGCAGCTTGTCGGTTGACAAAGAAAAATGTGCTGTGAAAATGGATGAAAAGAACTGTGCTTATTTGTTTGTTGTTGGAATAGCTGGGTTTTGTATTTGCTTTCCACAGTAAAACTTGCAGGAGTATCAATCAATGTTTTATTGAGTCAATTACATGTTTTGTGATAGGACGTATCGAATCTCACCATAACTTCCATGAATTTATGTATAAACAAAATATAAGCTGTGGTCAATTGACCCAGTGTGCAACTTGCTCTAGACAATATTACTGGTTTTGGTACTGTTAAGATGTACATGGTTGTGAAGTTTGTCCCTCATAACAGAGGACAGTATGGCCCTTCTTATTAGAGAAAATGGTTCCAATTACTGCATATTTATAACAATTTATTTCAGAGAAATTAAAAAAAAAAAAATCCCTTCTCTGTTGCATACCAGTCTCAGCAGAATAAGTCAATGGCTTTGGGTCATGTTTTACTTATGGGTTAGTATAGAAAATAAGTAAAAATCCCAGGGAGTCTATACCTAACTTTAATTATTTAGATTTATTGATGCTATACGTTCCTTCTTTCAGCCAGCAGAGTGCAGTTCTTGCTTCCTGCTG
>NW_010103649.1:3171-32960 GCF_000699245.1 Pterocles gutturalis | reverse complement strand
TCTTTGAGATTTTCATAGCAGTCAAGGAAAGGAATGATTTGTTAACGTGTGTGTGTGTGAGGGCATGTTTACAGTGTATTTTATGTGCATTGTACACTCTTATGTTGTTCTGAGATCTCTAAAGAGGAAAAAAAAAACATTTAATGTCTGTTCAGTGTTTTACAGCCACATTGGCTCTTAACAAGTAATCTCACCTAAAACTAATTTACTTTAGTTAACAAGAGAAAACACTTGTATGTATTTATGAACACTTTCCTCCTATAGGAGTTGCCAGTCCCTAAGCGGGTTTTCACTAGGAAATATGAACTTTTCACAGGTGATGAATGTAGCAGTTTTCTTAAGTTTTTCTTTGAAGAGAAGCTCATAGCTGTTACGTTACTGCTTATGTTGGACTGTTGTTTTACCTCCCTTAATGGAGGAGGAATAAAAGAAACAAACTAGGAATGAAATGAGTTATAAGGACTTGTATTTTACCAGGATGCCTGCAGATGCTGAGTAGAAGAGAGAATGAAAATGCACAGCTTAGGAGTTATATAATAAGCAAATCTACTTACTGTCTTTACATTTTTACTTGAACTGTAATTTTAATTACTGTGGCTACTGTAGTTGTTTTATTAGGGTTTTTGTGTTTTGTGTTTCTCTTTATTTCACTTAGACATTTAGCTTTAAAAGTATTTTTAAGAAATTGATTTAGTTTGAGCTTTTACATGTATTTGGGTATTTAGAACAAGCAATTTATCACTTGAAACAAAAGACTTAAAGCTCATTTCAAGATTCTATAATTGTATAAAAACTGTGTTCAGTGGAAGTCTGATTCTACATTATGTTTAACCTAAAATAAGTTTTCTTTTAGCTACAGTCTGTAGTCTTCTTTTAAATAATTTTACTGTGTAAGTTTTGGATGCTTTTATATATATTTAGAAAAATTAATAACGCTTTGTTCTTTGATTTGTAGGTGCTTAAGAGTAGCTCTCAGTTTTGTTTCAGGTGGTAGGTCAGAAAAATTGCCTATCATCAACAGATGCTGCGCCCCAAAATGAAAACTTGCTGTTTTACTTTTACTTTGAATTGCTATAATCATAGAATTATAGAATGGTTTGGTCTGGAAGGGACCTTAAAGATCATCTGGTTCCAACCCCTTCCCCTGTCATGGGCAGGGACACCTCCCACCACCAGGTTACTCAAAGCCTCATCCCACCTGGCCTTGAACACCTCCAGGGATGGGGCATCGACAGCTTCTCTGGGCAACCTGTTCCAATGCCTGACCACCCTCACAGTGAAAATTTTTTTCCTAATATCTAATCTAAATCTAACCTCTTTCAGCTTAAAACCATTACCCCTTATCATATCACCACACTCCCTGATCAAGAGTGCCTCTCCATCTTTCTTTTAGGCCCCCTTTAGGTACTCAAAGGCTGCTATAAGGTCTCCCCGGAGCCTTCTTTTCTCCAGGCTGAACAACCCCAACTCTCTCAGCCTGTACATGTATGGTAGGTGTTCCAGTCCTCTGATCATCTTTGTGGCCTTCCTCTGGACTGGTTCCAACGGGTCCATGTCCTTCTTATGTTGGGGGTCCTAGAGCTGGATGCAGTCCTCCAGGTGGATTCTCATAAGAGTGGAGTAGAGGGGCGGAATCACCTCCCTCAACCTGCTGGTCATGCTTCCTTTGATGCAGCCCAGGACATGGTTGGCTTTCTGGACTGCAAGTGCACGTTGCTGGGTCATGTTGAGCTTCTCATCAAAACCAAGACCAAGTCCTTCTCCTCAGAGCTGCTCTCTATCCACTCTCCACCCAGCCTGTATTTGTGCGTGGGATTGCCCCAACCCATGTGCAGGACCTGGCACTTGGCCTTGTTGAACTTCATGAGGTTTGCACAGGCCCACCTCTCAAGCCTGTCCAGGTCCCTCTGGATGGCATCCCTTCCCTACAGCGTGTCGACCATGCCACATAGCTTGGTGTCATTGGCAAACTTCCTGAGGCTGCACTCAGTCCCACTGTCCATGTCGTCAACTAGGATGTTAAAATATACCAGTCCCAACACTGGTCCCAAACACCGGACCCCTGTGGAACGCCACTTGTCACTGGTCTCTGCTTGGACATTCAGCTGGTGACTGCAACTCTTAGGGTGTGACCATCCAACCAATTCCTTATCCACCGAGTGGTCCTTCTGTCAAATCCAGGTCTCTCCAATTTAGAGACAAGGATGTCATGCAGAACAATGTCAACTGCTTTCACGAGTCCAGGTAGATGATGTCAGTTGCACTTTCCTTATCTGCCAATGCTGTAGCCCCATCGTAGAAGGCCACCAAATTTGTAAGGCATGATTTGCCCTCAGTGAAGCCATGTTTGCTGTCACCAATTCTTATTTTCCATGTTCCTTAACATAGTTCCCAGGAGGATCTGCTCTATGATCATGCCAGGCACAGAAGTGAGACTGACCAGCCTTTAGTTCCCTTGGTCTTCCTTTTTTCCCTTTTTAAAAATGGGAGTTATATTTCCCCTTTTCTGGTCAGTGGGAACTTCACCACACTGCCATGACTTCTCAAATATGATGCATACTGGCCTAAGTGTAAGGAAGCATAAGGATTGGCATTTCATAACAGTAGTGTATATGTGCTCTTTAAAAATCAAATTATGAGCGCTAATGTTTATAGTAAAAATCTGTTTTTATGGGAAAATGTTAATTAAAACCCATTCAACATAAATGAGCACAAGGAATCTTAACTGGATATGTTATTAATTTATCTGCTGTATTTAATTCTCTTGTAGCTGCTTCATTTCATTACATGTTCTAGGGGAAGGAGAATGTTCTGGTTTTGTTTCTGTGATGAATATTTTGAATATCCTGTAGTATCGGTCTTGGTGTTCTTGGGCAGATAAAACTCTCTTCTTGGTCATTTTTTTTGTTAGGTATTTAATGCTACATTTTATTATTCTAAGTTTTTTTTTTAGTTGTCTTTCATTTATAGGAGGAAAATCATTACTCTGCCTCTAGATATATCTTTATGTAAACCTTGTTGAGATTCATCTTTATGACTAAAGTTATATTTCCAAAATTTCCTTGCTCTATTATACTTGATTTTTATTTTCATATTCCAATTGATGTATCTATTAGTTGCTTTTATGCATTTGTGAGATGTGCTGGAAAACTTCTGAAAGTTGTCTTGTCCTTTTTTTCTTTGCCTTCCTTTCCTTATGCTGTAGAAGATGTGAGGTCTGAGAATGCCTCCTTATTTTCTTTCTTTTTCCATTCTGCTTTCATAAAATACTTCTAGTTCTCATCTGCATTCTTTATTCTTCAGCTCATCAGTCTCCTGAAGTTTATGGCTTCTTTGATATTCCTCTTTGTAGCAAGAGTAACGACTTCCATTTAGCCATTTCACAAATGCATTCCAACTATAGAAAGGAAAACTTTACTTTCTTTTGGATTTATTACTTATGTCCACGACAGATTGACTTGTCAAGAAATTGAAACAAAATTTGAAAATATAATGAAGGTTTAAATTAATTGAAATTCTTTTGGTTTTGGCTGCAATGTTAATTGATTCCAAAAGGCTCTTATCTTCTATTGAACTGAAGACTTAGGAAGGTCAATGAGTGGGGCAAAGTGAAGCTATGCTGGATACAGCCAGAGGGCTGGGATGTTCTCTGCAGTTGGCTGTCTGAAAGCTGCTGCCGTTTCCTACTGGCTTGTGTGCTTCCCTGCCCCTGGCTTCCTTCACCATTGCATCTCCTCTGGTGTACTTGAGGGATGCTACCAGAAGGGATGCTCTGCTTCTGCCTGTGTGCTTCTGCTAATTCTCTTTAACTGGAACTAGTGGCTATGTCTTTACCTGATAGTAGACTAACTCTCAGTAAAAGATGACTCATCAGCATACTGAACTGTGCAGCTGTAGAGCTAGTCTGCTGTTACTGCCCTGATCTGCTGTAACTGCTTGAGCTGTAGCAGAACCAGTAGCCTGGTGGAAATGGGAGATCTAGGAAAGGTAGAGAAGAGGGCAGGGGCAGATCTTAGTGTTTAGTACACCTTTTCCATCATTCTTTTACCTTCCAGCATCCTTTGACTACTTATGGTGCTACTGAAAAGAAGTTGTGACTCTGAGGGAGACAGGAGGATGAGAAGGGACAGGATATTAGGAATGGTAAAAGCTTCAGTAATTGGTGTGTGTTTGCTGGGTGTAGTACTATTCTCCACTTCTGACCCTCTTTTTATTAGGCCTGTTGCTGGCCTGTAGATCTTTTGGTCAACAGAAACATAAGCCATCAGAGACTGAGTTGTAGGGTGTTTGCAGGGGAGAGTATGAACCAGGCATTCAGACTACTTGGTGTGGTTGTATTAGTGCTTTAGCCAGCATAATGAGCTTCAGCTCTGACATAGGGATGTGAGAGAGTTGGACATGATAGCTTCCAGGTTTTCTTCTATTTCCGTGCTTGATATTCAGCCTGCCATGCAGACTCCTCCTGTTCACAGAGTCTCGGTGGGTCAGGATGAGTAAATCAGAAGGCTTGTGAATGAATTGTGTTTTGCAGTGACTTGGTGTGGAATATGGTGGGGTTTTTTGGGTGGAGTCTGGAAAACATTTCTATAGGCAAATGGATTCAAATCCTACTTTGCTTATATTTGTTTTAGGATTGAGGGAAATGAACACAGACAGTGCTGACAGGAGAATGACCCTTGCTCTGCCCTGTTGGTGACTGTCCTCTCTTCTCTTGTTTCAGTTGCAGTGCTCACCTGGGTGTATGGCAAATGAACTTGCAAACCTAGCAAAAGACAAGGAACTTTTTTCTATTAATTCCTTTTCTTCCATTTTGATTAGTTGAATTGTCTTGCTCTAAAGGCAATGTGGTAGGACTTGTTCAAAGTAAGTGGTAGCAGTGTGTCATTAGGATTGTAGAGTTGGAAGAGAGAAAAGGAACGGGTGCAGTGCAAAGCTGTTCAGCCAACTGAAGCTGGAACACAAAATCGCACCCTTAGTCTGGTCAAAGTGAGTTATGTCATATTAGCCTATTGTGTAATAACATCACAAATAGTTTCTGTTTTTCTCTGCAAAATGATCATGGTATTAAGAAAAAAATCTATTTTTTTGACAGCATCACAGAAACTAATTTTTTTCATGTGAATATTGTATAATGGTTGGAAAATGGGAACAGCAAGTTTCCTCTAACAGTTGTGATGTGGAGGGACTTGGACTATTCAACTTTAGGAAGGTAACCTCGTTAACCAAGTTAGGAGTTTACATTCTATTTCAGTACCAATGAAGATGCTCTGTATAGTACTACAAAGCTCTGTTAACTGAAGTGCTAACCTCCAATTAGAAAGTACAAATATGTCATAAGACATAAAAATCCTAGTGTTGTCAGAGAGTTATTTCTTCTTCCCCTTCCTACTACTCGGGGTTATATTTGATATAATCAGTATTTGTTTTTTAGCATTTCTGGCTTGCAGGCGTTTTCTGTTTGTAGAACTGTAAAATGTTTCGGTTTTATGATGACCATAACACAATTAGCCCTGTGAAAGCAAACTGTAACTGTCTTCTGCTATAACTGTAAAGCAGTTTAGGAACCTTTAATAGAAGGCACAAGTGTAATTTGAAAAGAAGGAATAAATCACACCAAAAGATTTGAGAATATAATAGTTTTAAAAAAAAAAGTATGTTGCAAAAGTTAGACAGCTTGTTTAATTAATAAAACAGGCTTTTTTATCTGGTATAATCAGTGTAAAAATGTGCATGTGGTTGTGCTGGGATGGGAAACTAGTCTATTAAACAAGAAAAGTCAATGAGACATTGCACTGGTTTTCTTCTTTTAACAAAGATACTCAAGAACCAAAATTTCTCTGCAATGATGTTGTGCCTCTGTGTGTGTATATATACAGAGTGTGTATATATAGATAGTATCACACACAGTACACATGGGAAATGTGTGTATATATACACTATCTGCATATATATATATTTATTTATTTTTCACTTTTAGGTTAGTTCATTACCATGTCACTCTGCAAATCCCTACTCATGTAAAAGATCTTGTGGACGGCTTCTTGATTGTCAGAATCACACCTGTATGAAAGAATGTCATCATGTTACTAAATTGAACAGTACTACGGATGGAAAGAAAGTAGGTTGATTTCCTTTTTTGCTTTTGTTTTTGTGTATTTTATACGCTGTCTTCAGTTTTTGCTGGAAAATAAAGAATTTGCAGCTGGAAGGCACATTTCACTGGGAGACTTGCATGTGTTCTGTTCCCATTGATTCTGTGATGTTCAGCTAATTTATGCTACTTTAGAGTGTAAAACTGGGACAAGATATATTTCTTTGTTTTCATCAAAACCTCATTTAATGCTCTTGACAAGTCTCTTCGAAAAGTCAGTTTTTGTAACTGTCAAGATCAAGTGAACTACTGATAACCTTCTCTACAAATGCACTTGCAATCTACTGGGGAAACTACTGATGAGAGCTATAAATGGGTTGAGGAGGCAAGAAAGTCTTTAGGAGAGAGCACTGGAAATGTTGCAGAATAGGTGAAGACTTCTTAAAATACTGAGGTGATGTATTAATGTTTATCAGTGTCTACTAGAAATTAATTCATGTGATTAAAAGCTATAGGTGTTAGGTGCTGAAGACAATATGAAACAAAAATACAAGTACAAAGCTGAAAATTGTTCTAGTTTTGAGCAGTCAAAAGCACATAGCATGTTTTAGAGTGTTATGATTTGGAGAAAAACAGCTTTTAAAGTTTTTAAAGCATTACTTTAGAAAATTGCAATGTGGTCTCTCTGGGTGTTTAGAAAACTGAGGAAGCATTCAGTTGGGGCCAAAACATAAATGTTATATTTTAACTTAAACAGGATGATTTCCCTTTGGATTCCAATCCTAGAAATTTCTGGTGTTGTCATCTAATAACTGTGTGTATTGCAGTTACCATATTATGCTATTAATGATTGTGGAACTTTTGTCTGGGGAGTACGAGCTGTTAGTGCAACTTGTGGAACAGTAACCTGCAGCAATACAGTGACATCGGTAAATAGTGAGAGTGACAGTTGTTTAAGTATCTCCAGTTATGACTATAAGAGGGTGTCTGCCTGCTCATTCAGTTAAGCCAATTAAAATGTGAATGGGTCAGGATTATTCCAAGCTCCATTTTGAATGAGACAATACATTTTGAGAAAATGGGAGTTTGTGTACATATGAAGTATAGGTAAATCTTATTTCTCAATTTTCTTTGAATTTTCAAAAACTCAAGTTGGTTTTGACCTTGAGAGCTTTTGTTCTGTTGTTTTGATAGACTAAATTGCAGGTATAGTCAGAAAATGGTTTATTAAATTTCTTGCTTATGTGTCTGAGTAGTAATTTTTCTGTCTGGAATTTACATTTGTTCTGTATGTTGTGTTAGAAGATGTTGCAGAAAGGCCAGCTATTTGCTACATCACAGTTTTCTAAATGCTTTCAGTTGCTGTTGTTTTTCTTAGATTTGAATTTTTGGGGGTTAGATTTTTGTAAACAATCACTGTACAGAGGTTCCTTTTTAAACTTCGGCAAAAATTGTTCAACTGTAGAAGCAGAAGAAAAGGGAACTGGAAGAAAATGGAGGAAAATGGTATTAAAATCTTAAATTCTTAGGCCCTTGTTTTGAACAGCATAAAGTGAAATGTTGGCATGGAATGAGCCCTTTTGGGGAAGCATTGTGTAGCTTCATTCTTAGATAAATTGATTTTACTTTTGATTTCTGTGAAACTGAGCATTTGAATGTGATAGTGGGACTTAAATACTGTGCTGTGTAGGTTCAGTTGCTAAATGATGTCAATCTTTCTGTGTGTATTTGATTGCAGACTGGGGTTCTGGATGAGTTATTAAGATAATATGAATAGAAATGGAGCTTACTTTACAGTGCTGATGTTCATCACCTTGTGCTGATTTTGAATCACATCACTTAGAATGAGAATGACACCACAGCTCTTGTAGACTTTGTGTAGTATATGGAACGGAATCAAAGCCTCAGCAGCTGCCAGCATATACCTAAGCTAATACTTTTTGGAAGATTATACAAGCTGTTGTATACATATGGAAATGGAATGACTTAGTGTGCTTCTTAAAATCAAGCAAACAAACCTCCCCACCCCTGTGTTACAGAGCAGTATGTCATGACTAAAGTATTACAATAGCATGAAGGATGGGAAAAATTAGTTATGAATATGAAATTCTTTTTTGTAACAGTTTTCCATAGAGAATTAACAGGCTTAATGGCAACTTTCCAAAGCACTAATACTGAAAGGTCCTTTTATGCCCAGGAAGCAAAATAGAACTCTGTCTCTTTGACCAGTAAACACTGGCATTTCTACTTTTCTTTTAAAAGCATATTTTAATAATGGTTCTTGCTTGAGAGGTGTCTTACTGAAGAGCTGTATTTCCTCAGCAAAAACACCCCAACTCCTCCTTCTGTATAAAAGCTTGCTAATGGCATTTAACAAACAAATGTTTGGCACTTTCTTTAGTACTGTGTTTTTATTGTGTTAGGCAGGTCCAGAATGTTCGCAGTGTGAAGAGGAGTGTACCAAGCCCCGACCATCTGGCTGTCCTCACCGATGTATTTTGCCCTGTCATCCTGGGGATTGCCCATCATGTCTCCAGATGCTTAAAATAAAGTGTCACTGCAAACTGTCAGTACTGTATATTGAATGCTTGTAAGTGTCAGAACTGAACTCAACTTTTCATTTGAATGCTAGTAACTGGAAACCATTTGAAATGTCTGGGGATGGGAGCTACTCTTACAGCAAGTTGTAAAATTTCTCTTGAAGGTTATTTTTAATATAATTGTGGTTTTTTCTATTTAAAATTTGTCAGTGTTTTATTTTCTATTACTGCTAAAATTATGAATGCATGGAGTCTCATGAGCAGAACTGTTTTGTATAATGCACTCATTTTGAATATGCAAATATAGTAATCTACATAATGTTTGATCTATATGTTTCTTCTACAGTATGTAAAGAATTTTGTAACAAGAATTAGAATTAATATGGTGTAAAAAGTCTTTACAAGTAATGTACTTGAAACTCTAGTTGTTTTAATTGGAAAATTTCTAATCATTTGTACTCCTTTTTAATCAGTTGTATGTGTGTGGATTGAGGGTAAACTAGGCTTTACTAAATAAAAGATGGGACTTGTGGATTTAAGCATTAGCCTCTCTATTGCTCTGAAAACATTCATCCCATGCACATATGTTCTTCTTTGTGCATTTTCTTTTAAGTATTTCAAATCGTCTAAATTTATGTGGTGTTGTATGTAAAATAGTGTAGTTTGTTAGTCCCACAGGATGTGGACAAATGAGCCCACTTTTCATTACAGTGAGACATACTTAAAATATACCCCTAACTGTATTGAGTTTTCTTGTTTTTAATGTGGAGTTCACAAATACATCTTTTTCTTCTACAGAAAACTAACACGTGCTGATTTAAAAGAAAAGGAGTTTCTTATTTCCTGCAAAAATCAGTGTCCAAAAGAGGTAAGCCATATTAACAAACAAATACTTGTTTTGATGGATGTGTGGAATTTTGTGAATTTTACTTTTTTGTAGGGTTTTGGATACAGTTTAATAGGCTGAGCAAACTAGAGAAGCTTAGTCTAAATGAATATGCTAAATGATAGAGGCAAAAGTGGTTAGTCAGCTGTGCTCAAAGGACAGTTATTAATGTCTTGCTGTCAATTGGAAGGTTATATTGAAGGATCAGAGATTTTTCTCCAAGGCATCAATGACTTGAATTTTGGGCATGCATGTGAGGTTGAACATGGAGGAGTATGTCCTCTAACGTGGTTTAAAACTGATCTTGAATTTATATCTCCAAAATAATGGGATGCTGTTTGATTAGGAAAAATACTGAGAACTGTGCTTACCATTGTTCTCATCTAAGTGCAGCTCGAGTAACAGAATCATAGAATCATTAAGGTTGGAAAAGACCTCAAGGATCATCAAGTCCAACCCAACACCAAATAAATCACTAAACCATGTCCCTAAGCACCACATCTACACGTTTCTTGAACACCTCCAGGGATGGTGACTCCACCACTTCCCTGGGCAGCCTGTCCCAATGCCTGATCACTCTTTCAGTGAAGAAATTTCTTCTAATATCCAGCCTAAACCTCCCCTGGTGCAACTTGAGGCCATTTCCTCTTGTCCTATCACTTGTTACTTCAGAGAAGAGGCCAGCACCCACCTCACTACAACCTCCTTTCAGGTAGTTGTAGAGAGTGATAAGGTCTCCTCTCAGCCTCCTCTTCTCTAGACTAATCCCTGTCTGTGCAACAGTTTGGGGCGGTAGAGGGGAGGATTTTTTACTGAACAACTGAGATGAGTTAATAATGCCCTGCTGCATTAGTGCAGTATATGTTAAGTAGTGTGAAACAGAGGACAAGCCAGCTATTCTACTGTATCTGGGTGTATCTAAAGCGTTGCTGTAAAGAAGAGAAGAATAATATCCTTACTGCATGATGCTTAGGCTATGAACCAGTGTATATAGGCATCAGTAAGGAAGATTCATGTTAAAGGAGTACTGCTTGAGTAGTAAAGCTTGTGGAGCAGGGGAAGAACTGGTTGCAGAAGCTACCAGGTTTTCATCAGTAAAAGCTTAGACGTGTGTCAGGATTTGTCCAGCTGTGGATAATACTGCTGTAAGACATGAGGGATAGGCCAAGTGACTTCTTACTTGTCCGTCCTCGTGCTGTTATTATGTGCTGCTTGCATGCTTTCAGAAATCCATGTATTATTTATTGTTGTATCTTTGTTCTTTGGGTGTCATTAGTTGTGGTGAGAGTAACAGCTCTTTCTTCACTCCATTCCCCACTGTAGGTTAGAAAATTTATGAAGTGAAAAAACAGGAATAGTCAGGAATATTTTGGAAAGTGTTTCCACTGCTAAACTCTCCAGAATTTCTGAGAAATTCTCCTTCTCTGCAATAAAAATGCTTGTACTAAAGAAAATATTTTATCTCATAATCACTTATTATTTTGTTGTTCTGGTTTGGCCTTCTTCTGTGTAGGTGAGTCTCTTTGTCTCATGCAATATTTAGCTGGCACTCATAAATAATTTGATACAATCTGTTCTCCTTCCCTGATTCCACTCAGTTCCCTTATGCTGGTTTACCTATGATGTCCTCTAGTTTGAGATTTCTGTCTTCCTACCTCATCTCTTGTAGTTCTGAATTCTGCCTCAACCTAATAAATGTAGGTTCAAACCTTTTCTTTGTTTCATTATTTTTCAGTGTCGGAAGCATCAAAGTTGAATCCTTGCCTTTGTTAGAAAACTTTTTTTTGAGTAAATGCAAAAACTCACAGGATTCCTGCTTGTTTCCCAATAGTCTCTGTTCCTCTGTTTTTCAGACAACATTGTGTTAACCCCAACAGGAAGGCTGTGATGTGTGCCTAGTTGTTCCTTCTGCTTTTTGCCCTTGTAAATGCCTTTGTCATGTCTTTTTCTTCTAAATGAATGTGCCTGTCACAATTTTCTCATCTGGATCTCTGAAAGCTCTCTTCCTGGTAGGGGAATGCTTTTGGATATTATTTCGTTGTCCATTTACCTCTTAATTTTGTCCTTTCATTTCCCTCTCTGTTACTTTGGTTTTATTTGCTCTAGGGCTTCCTCCTCTTTATTTTCAAGAGTGCTTATAATCTCTTAATGTGAACTACGTGTTCCTGTACTCCAGCTTCTCTTCAGAGATTTTTCTTTTCTCCATATCTCATCTTTGGCTTTGATTAATGTAACTGTTGTGATTTTTCTGGACATATTCCCAAGACTGAGTCTGGGATTTAAAATCCGTCTAGTAGTGGTCCTGAATTCTAGCTTGCAGTTCAGAATTGCCCTGTCCCACAGATGTCTTTTTTACTTAATTCGGTGGTGAAAGAAGGCCTAGGACAACAGAGTCCACTTCAGTTTTATAAAGCTTTTATTTAAGTCTAAAATTCTCATTCCTATAGATCCCTTGAAAAAATAAGGTTTTATGCAGCTTCTGCTGTCCAGAGAATCTTTTTAGTATAATTGATGACATAAAAAGGCATGCTTTTCCCTTCTTGTGATTCTAGCCCTTACTGGCTTTCATGAAACAAGTATGAGTACAGTCCCTCCAGTACAACATTTAGGTTGTTCATATAGTTGTGTTACAGTTCATCCTACTTTCAACAGATCCTATTTTGGTGACTTTATGCACTGTATGGGTTTTTTACCATTCTCTTTGTCTAAAAAGTTTGTTCCCATTTCTCTGAATATTGAACAGTGCTAGGGATATTTTGTCTGTTCTGTAAGCATACAGTATTTGTCTGCAACTTTGGGAAAATTAATTGTGTCGTAATATAATTTGTACTGATAGTTTTCTTTTAAAAGAATCATTGATAAACACAATTTGAAGGAGCAGCCTTAACAGACATCACAGTGCCCCTATCACCACTGCCACCCCTCCCCAGCAAATATATATCAAGCCTGTTGAGGGGACCTCATGACAAGAACTTACAAACAGCTTGTCCAAAAGATAAGATGAACAAGACTATCTAATTTAGAACATTGAAAGTTTACAAATCAAATATGTCTGCTGAAAACTAAATTGGAAATGTTTTGTGTGTAATCCTGACAGACTCAAGTAAATTTCAAATTAGTGTTTATGAGAATTTTCTTATTCGATGTGAGAAGCTGACCTTGGGTCATTAGCAGAGCTCAGTGAGTCTGCTGTTTGCTAAAAATCAGTGGGCACTGTAACTCCACTTGCATAGTGCAACTTAGGCTTCAGTAAAATACTGTATTCAACCTTAGTTTTAAGATGTTTTTCTTTTTGGTTAATGGAAATTGTGGTAGACAATATATTACCATATTTGAATTATAGGTAGCAATGTGCCTTTGGGGATTTTGTCTAGTGCCTTGAAAAAATACAACAGGAACTTGTAAGTCTTGAAAGGTTTCATGGTTTTGTTTTGTCAATGGCAGTATAAAACTATACAAATGACTTCTAGTATTATACAGTACAGCTCACATTTCCTTTCTGCTTAAGGGAGAAGCAAAAAGTCTTTGGTATTGCCACAGCTGTTGGATGAGAAGCTTTAATTAAAAAGTTCTTTTGCTTGTTTGGTAGCAATAACAAAATATCCTGTTGAAGGAAACGTAACTTTTTAAATCAGGAATTACTAAATTCTTATAATCATGTTTGCAGATGTTTTGGGACAATTTTTGCATAGAAGTTTTAACAGCCCATCAATTTTCATCATTTATGTATTCATATCAGTATTTGTGGATCTTTGTTTAAGACTTTATTCTGTGTAATTAGTGTTTTTGACAAAATAACTGTACTTTGTACTTTTACCGTGCACTCTGCTACTGTCTTGATGTGAAATATGGGACCCAATTGTGCTAATTTTATTTTAACATGATAGTGTAGCAGAGACAATGTCTTAAATTTTAAGAGTACACATATCTTTTTTTAATAAATGAAATAAATTTTATTTCCAGAATGCTTAATTAAATTCTGTAAACACACCTTGAAAATGTACATGGGTTTCAGAAATTTAATTTTGAAAGGCAAATGTACAACTTTGGTCCATAATGAGAGGATTTTTGTCAATGTCTGGCTTAAGAGGTGGAGATTTTCATAAGATCTCTGGAAGCAGAGCCACCATTTAAACTGAAGAGTGTGCCCCTTTCTTTGGAAGTGATAAACTTTAGTGTTTGGGATTGCTGCTCAAAAGTGCTGTTTTCTTTATTAAGAGGTTATTTTCTTTATTATTAGGTGTGTATTAACAGGTTGTGTTTATTACCTTCTGGTGGAGATCAGTTAAGCCTCCATAAATGTTGATGGGTTTTATCATCATCAGACATAATGTTAAGATTTAAATGCATTGCCTATGGGGAAAAATACTTGTAGGATTTTGTTTTGTTTTCAGAGCTGTGGATTAAATCCCTTTCTTTTAAAGGCCTTGCCATGTCAAACATAAAGCCTATTCATTTTGGCCTTATAGTCCATAAGCTATTGACAAGAGATCTTGTATGGTGAAAAAGATCTAAAGGGGCACATGATTTCTGTTTTAGTGCCAACTAGCTCAGCATGGACACTTAAAAACAAGCAAAAAAAATCCTTTCCTATTCCATTATTTATCCAGCAGAAGCAGCAGTAGGATTGCTTTTGTTTTCTGAGGTCATGGGGAAATGTTGTTTTGCCACTTATTTCACTGCTCCTCTTGATTTTTTTTTTAATGTTGGTTTTGCATTGGAGGGAGTAAAAAGAAAATTACACTGCCAGCTTCATTCTTGTCCTGCATCTCTGTGGCTGTGAACTGTGTAGCTCAGTGCAGAGAACTAAATGTGTAAATTTGAGTTGCAGTATTGGATTAAACATATTTCTGTGCTATGCAAATTTTTCTCTAATGGTGTGTAATGTAAGAATTTTATTGCAGTAGCACTTGGAGGTTGAGGCGAGGACTACTGTCTTGAATTTGCAGCTCTGACATGTCACTTAGAAGTTTGTTTGGGCTTTGACATTATTAATGGAAATGTGCCCAATTAGTATGGAAGAGTAAGCTGTAAGTTATAGTTCTAGCCATGGATTGTTCTAGCCAGCATGGGATGAATGACTTGCAGGTGAGACTGGATGGTGTTATTGTGTATGATGCTCTTTGGTAGGGAGCTAGGAGAAGGGCCCTCTTGCTGCGCAAAGGTCATGCAGTAGCAAATTGGTTTTGCAAAGATTGTGATCGCTAGTGAGCAGTGTCAGCTGTTACACTCTGTGGTCCTGGCTCGTAATCTGCCATCAGTAGTCTATGAGGCTTAAAGACAAGTTTCTTGCCTCATCTTTTCAAAATGAGGCAAATGCAAGATAGATTTGGTGGTCATCAGTTGTGCCTGAACAAACCTAAATTCCTTCTTTGATAAGATGAACAACTTGTATTTTTTTCCCTCCAGATGAAGCAAATAGATTAGATCTGCTACGTAACACTTCAGCAGAGCAATTGAGTCAATGCCACTTAGCGAATAGCTGGTTGAGATACAGGAGAGCGTTAATACAAAGATGAAGGTGGGCTAAAGGAAACAACTGCTTGCATTTTATTATTTAAAAAAAGAAAAAACACCCCCCCAAAAAAACCCCAAACAACAGCAACAAAACTAAATGAAAAGTTGGAGCAAGAGATGTTAACAATAAGGAAATTTTTCCCAAGGTCTGGATTGATGCCTGACCTTGCATTGTTTTCAGTAATGACCTTGGCACCAAAAAATGTTGGAATTTTCTGATGAAAACTTGTTGATTGTTGACAGTATATTACAATTGAGGAAGTGCATCTGCAGAACACATGTATTTGGGGCATGTTATTAGATACAGAAGAAACATTAAGACCATGCATGTCAAGGCTAATAATAAGCTCCCAGGAAACAGCAGAAATTCTTATTGTCACAGCATGATTAGCTGGAGAGAAATGAGAATGAGAGCTGAAGATGCATTGGGGAAGATACTCTTAAGAATAAGGGGCACGTAAGGCATTGTACAAAGTCCTTCCTTATTTGGAATATTACATGCAGTTTTGCATACTGTATTCAAGAAACACTGATTTAAACTGGTTGAATTCAATGAAGGGAATACTATGGGAATAAAGAGTCCTTTATGAAAGGACAGTAAAGAAATATTTAAATGTGAAGATAAGAACTAAGGGGTTTAGAGTGGCTAGAATAAATGCAGGAAATTAAAAACAAGCTCTTGCAACAGCCTCCTTAGTGAAACAGTAGAAAGGGGGCAGAATGGGTAACTGTTTTCATGATAAGGCTTCATCCAGAGGGATCATAGGAGGTTCCTGCCTTTAGGAGGGTTGGACTTGAGGACTGAATATGATGACTTGGAGGTTCCTTCTAGTCCTGTGTGACGTGTGCTGCAATGGTGACTAAAAAAGCCAAGCCTAAACCATAAAGTATCTATCAGTGTAGTAATAGTTTGTGACTGGCATGGGCATGAAAATATGTATGTCTCTTCCATAATCTTTAATTAGAAAGTTTTGCGTTCTGTTTAGGTAGATGTTTCATTATACTAGCTCAGACGTTGAGCCAGTTCCAGTGGACTTCTGAGAATCCAAATTTACTAATCAACAAGAAGTGTATAGACCTGGGTTTTGTAATTATCTTATGTATAATTCTCATTCTTCTGGATGAAGTAATGTGTTATGTATACATTTTCAATTTTTAATAGATGTATCTTAAAATAGTATGTCTTACAGCATGTTCCAAGTTGTGTTATTCCCTTGTTGACAGTGAAGAGGTGAAATTTCACTTTTAATAAAGAATGTTATCCAATGCCATTTAATATAGTTTGGGGATTTAAAGCTACCTCTATAAATAAATTGATTTGATGTTTTATGTGGGATTCTACCTTCAGTTATTACCAGTATTGGGTTATGTATTTGAAAATGAAAAATCATTATTGTGAAGATTTCTTACGGGTATGTGTATGAGCAAGGTATATTTTCAGTCAAGTTCTTACAGAAATTGAAAAAATTACTTTGCTTTCTTGTCATTTTTATCTAATAATGCTGGGAGCACCGCTACATTCCTGACAGACAGCATATTCCAATTAGTAACTCAGTTCTTAACACAGTAATTGAATGATAATATTGTCATTATAAATGTTAAAAATGGCATTGACAGTAAAAAAAAGCCTCTATCTTACAGATGTCAGAAAGGGGATAATCTGCCAAATGCAGAAATTCAGGATTTTGTGAAATAATTTCTTACGTAAGAGTATTGGTGACCTGCATTTGACTTCTGTGTAGTTCACAAAGTTCTTGCCTGCAAAATTTTCTTTTGTGGTATTTTTGCTTCTGATTCCCCCCTCTTTCTTTTGTTGACTGTGATTTGACTGTGATCTACAGTTTGCTACAATGTACTTAATTTCAGTCTTCAGTTTCTTTTTGCCTTAGCTACTCGTATTCCCCCAAAATATGATAGCTAGAGTAATCATTGTGTAAATTAATGTGGAGATGACTCTTCTTGAAACATTTGAAAGGAGAAATTGATTTCTAATCAAGCTGTACCAGTAAAAGATAAATCGTTCCCCAGGAACTGAAATATAGTAAATAACAAGCAAACATGTCCAAAAAAAAAAATCAACTATTTCAGAAGTGGAAAAACTGATAAGCTGAATGTGTTCTGCTGTTCTGAAACAAAACCAGTTCATAGATTCTTTGTAATTTTACAGTTGTTTCTTGGTGGGGGGGGTTTGTCTGTGTTTTTTGTTCTTTATAGTTGCCCTGTGGTCACCGATGTAAAGAGATTTGCCATTCAGGTAGCTGTCCTCTGAACTGCAGCCAGAAGGTTAAACTCCGATGTCTCTGTAAGAGACTGAAAAAGGTAAGTTTCTAAGTTACAATTTTGAGAATTATGCATTTTCTTTGTATGTTCCCAGCCTTGTATGGATGGATTGTCTCTGGTGCAGTTTAGAATAGGTCCAGTTACTCTAATAGAGCTATAACAGTTCACATGAGCTGAATATCAAAAGATGCACTGGAGAGTATAAAAACCTGTTAGTTCTAAAATACATTAGCTTGCCTGACTTACAGTAGCTTTATCTTCAGGCACACTTGAATTTTTTTAGCTCTATTGGGAGAATAGTCAGATGACCTGGAGTGATTTGAGAAGAAAAAAAACCCCACTTTTTTCTGACGATATTGGGAAAGTTTATAATTACGTAAGTTGGAACAAGCACATGTGTTGTGAATCCCTAACTAGTGTAATCAGTTATGGTTCTCTGCAAACCTAAAAGCAAATACAGACATTGGCATCCTTAGCTTCTAACAAAGGTAAGTGACAAAGTAATTTTAACAGGTTTATTATAGCTATATAGTATTATGAGGGGAAGAACAGAAATTGATGTGAAATCTTGGCAAATAATAATGACTTAATGAAAAAATCATTATCTGACTTAATTAAAAGGTGCTTGAATTATTTTTCTGGACCCCAATTAAGTTCTGAGGCTTCCAAACAGGCTGCAGTTCCCGAGAGTTCTCAGCTTCTCCAAGAAATGTTTTGTGCTACCAGAAGTCTTGCAGGTGGGGTGTTCAGCAAGAGAAAGGATGACAAGTGCTCCAGATTAAGCAGTCTCTGCTTACAGATTTTTTTTTTACTTTTTTTTTTCAATATTAGGAGGAGGGGAGGAAGTGTGAATGAGAATTCTTTTTTTCCCCGTGACCAGACCTTATCCTGTAATATATCGGCTAGTTAAGAGAATGTATATGAAATTACAGAGACTCTGAATGCTAGCTCTTTCTGACAGAGTTCAGAAGATTACTTTGTCATAGGCAAACAAGTGAGAAAACAGAAGAGAAGAGAAATTAACCTGGACTATTTGATTTATTCTTACTTTCAGCTTAGCTTAATAGAAAGAAGGAAAAGAGAAAAGTACAATTCAGTACTGAATTACAGGTTCAAATAACATTTAATCATTAGCTTTATTTTCTGCATAATGAATGTTTTACTAAATAAGAATTTTTTATAATTATTTACATAATGAAATTGACATTATAACAAATTTTATATAGGGAAATTATTATAAAAGATTAATATTATACTTTACAGGAAATACAGTGCAGCAAGATAGAGGAAGGCCAAGTTTCACTGGAATGTGATGCATTATGCAAGGAAATGAAACAGAAAGCATCTGAGGTAATGTATCTGTTGTAGCTATAATTTATTCTCACTGCTTCAAGAAAAGTAGCAAAAATGAGCACGCAATTATTTTTCAAGGCAATACCAGCCAAAAATATTACATAAGTAGATGTACCGTTTAGTAGCAGCTACTTTTTCAGACTTGCATTTGGCTTAGTGGGGAGAATTACAGTCTTTGTGGACACTGTTATTTAACTCGGTGAAATACTATGTTAGAACAACCTTTTGCTATTTTCCTTGGTTTTTATTTATTAGAACTGGTTCTAACAAATTATTAGAACTGGTTCACTGGGAACAAGTGATGATCAGTGATGACAAAATTGTCATTGCTCATTATTAGTGCTGTAGCATTAGGGCCAGGCCTCTTCATAGGGCGTTGTTAGATCTTATCTTTCCTGTGAAAGTTTTGCAGTTGTTGAAATGCTCAACTTGTACAGCATAAAGAGTGTAATCCTGTCACACTGTATTAGTTATCCTGTACCAGAAGAATGGAGAGTTGTCAGCAATTGCAGTATACTTTTTAGCCTGCTGTAAATGTGACTTCTCCCTAGTTCTGCTGTTTTATGAAGAAAAGAAATTGCTGCATGCTGTCACCCAGAGAGAATATCAACCTTGCTCATATAAGCCTTTTGTAAAAACATAAACAAAAAGAATTGGTGCGTAACTTGCTTGGTTTTCATCAGGTAAGTGTTAGATGTAATAAATGTACAACTCAAAAACTCAATGGGTAAAGCTGAATTTTGTCAGTTTCTGCTCAGACTTCCAGGATTGATTGGCAAGTTCTAACAAGTACCACATAGACCCAATGGCTGCAAGCTTGCAAGCAGGTCAAATGCTAAGACGCTTGGGATATGCTTTTAGAAAATCCCAACCATAACAAACAGTTCCAGTAAAAATGTGAAGATTAAGTTCATAGGACATGGAGTGCAGTAAAGCAAGGAGAATTCACAAGAGACCACATGAGCTGGGACACAGCAGCATGTCTCAGTGTGGTGCAGTGCAGTGTCAGCTGCTGTTTTACTTCAGCAGGTGCTAGTTCTTATTTCTCTCTCCTGACATTGTAGTCTGCGGGGAGGAACAGTCTAATGCCATGAGCAAATTACTTCAAGTTTCTACTGTAAGCAATGCCACAGACGTACTGTGTGGCATAACCTAGCTATGTGTACCTTCCTCACCCACATGGATTTATTTGTGTGGGTTTTATATATGAAGTTATAAAGTTCTATTTAAATTCTTACTAGGCACCTTTTTGTAGCCTGTGTTGGCTTTTAAATGACATACTGCAATGATCTCTTATTACATGCACTTGACAGAAGTAGTTTATTATGTCAATTACTTCTTAATGTGTCAAGGCTAGAAAAAGTGTTAAAAACTGCAGACATTTACAAAGATAATTTAGTTTGCAGAGTTGCAAAACCACCATAAATTTCCAAAAAGTGTGTTAACTCTTAATAAAACTCTTCATGTATAGCACCTAGTGAGTATGCACATCTGAGGAATTAAATGTATTTTTACTGTACATTTTATCGAAGAAACAGTTTTAGAAATGTTTGTCCATACTGTGATTGCAATGGTTAAGCTTCCCTCTACCTATGTATATTATACCTATGTATCTTATACCTATGTATCTTATACAAGTATGACCACACCATTGTAAAAAGAAGCTCTTCTGTTGCTTTTCCCGTATTTGTGGGTCACTTTTTCTTTTGGAGCTGAAGTTCTGCCATTAGATGGCAGTGAAATACCAGGAGGCTAGTTATGCCTTTTTTTTTTTCAACACCAGACTGTGAATTCAGATGTGCATGGCTGAAAAGGTCTTTTCTACACTTTTCTAAAGGGAGACGCTGCCATTGTGTCTAGATTAATGAAATAATGGTTTTATTTGATATACAGTTTAGCGATTTAAAAAGTTGTCTGAAAACCTGCACATAGGACTGTCTGTTGACCCTGTCCTCAGTGCACACTGCTTGTACTACAGTGTGCTAAAGCATGGGCTGGTGTGCTTTCTCCTTAGTTGTCAAGAGCTCTTGAATTGAAAATTGTTTGGAACAAATTCCACCTGTGCAAAACATATTTACTAAATTATTATCACTGTTAGTATGCAAATCATCCAGTTATTAGGATCAAGATTGTTGTCAATTTCAAGTTATTAATCAGATTTGTACATCTAACTTTCCTAAGGTAGTGATTCAGTGGCCGCAGTGCTAAAGGTCCACGAAGTGTATACAAGAAGGCAGACACATATATACTCCTCCTGTTACTACTATTACTGTAGTGATCTCTGAGTATGGGAATTTTAGAGATGGAGCTGGTGTCTTTCTGTTTAATGGTCTTTGTTGGATTTACCTCCTGTTAGAAAGCCCAGCTTTTTTTCAGTCAACATAAACTTTTGGCATCTATAAACATTCTGTAGCGCTAAATTTCTAGATTTAGCCAAATACTGTGTGGGAGTATAATACTTCCCTCTGTTATGAACCAGCCTTCTGGTAATTTCATTTTATGCCTTTGCCTTTTGTATTATGAAAAATAATTATTGATGTTTTATCCCTATTTGGCATCTTCACACTCTTCAGGATTTTGTGCCCTGTTAGTCACCTGATGAATCCTAGCTATGCATCTCTTTAGATGGAAGCCTACTTCATCCTGTTGTCTTCTGCATCTGTTCAGGATTTACATTCTTTTGTTATTGCAGGACCAAAACTGAATGCAGGAGCTAAGATTCGAGTGCATCATGTGTTTACATATTGACATTTTTTTACTCTTTCCTTAATAGTTTCTAGCATTTAATTTGCTTTCTCAAACACTACAAAACGCTTCTGTTGGATTGTCAGTTAACTCCCATGGCTTTTCATTTGACTTTCTGATGGTGGAGCATTTTTAGTTGTTTGGTTTGCCTTACATCGAGGGCTTTAAAGCAGTTTGGTTATGCATTGTCCAATGTATATTGTATTAGGTACAAATACAGAGGTTTCCTTTTGCTCTAGTAGTCAGGGAATATTTAAGGTATTTGGAATGAAATATGTGCATGTAAATTATATACATATATAGGAATTGTCTGTATATGTAAAGTGTATTGAATAGGGGACAAAGTTGATGAAAACTTAGAATAACTGTCTTTAGGAATTTTTCTGGTTGTTGGCGAACAAACTTCTTTTTAGGTTTTACGTTTGTCAGTTTAGCTTGTCAAATTGAAGTCAGAAGTTCGATCTATAACCTTGTAGCATCCATTATATGTTTCATGTTTTCCAAATGTGAGATGATACAGCTTTTTCTGAGAATATTTTATAATCTGAGTAAGTTAAGACCTCACTTGATGGAGGTTTTGCTCACTTTTGCTGAGAACCATTCTGTAGGAGTAATTATGACTCTATAAGAAGATAGGTTTAGCTGCTGTTGCAACAGTTACTTATCGCTTTTTATGTCTGGACAGATAAAAGAGGCAGAAGCCAAAGCTGCTAATGAAGAAGAAAAACGGAGACAACAGGTATCAACCTCTCTTCTTCCTCACCCACTTCCTTCCCCACCTTGTTAGTAAATCATTTAATTTCCATGCAACTAAAGATGTATAGTTTGTAATGTGATATGCACAGTCATTCCTGTCAGCTGTTATTTTACTCTGTGTGCTATGAATGATTTACAGTGGTTAAGAGACCATGTTTTCCCAAACAGTTTTCATCATTTTCTGCAAAATGATACTTAATCAGTTTAATCTTGCATTGCTATAACTGTGTATAGTATAGTTTATTTTCAAAGTACTAAGTACTCTTGATTTTTAATTGAAGACTTCATAATGCATAAACCTCGCACAATTGCTGACTAGCTTCCATAGAAATTTAAATATTGGGTGAAGCTTCCCTTCTCCCTCCCATTACCAAAGAATGGGGAAGCCTGAATGAGGAAGTCTAAATGAGTCTTTGTCCTTCAAGGTCTCTGAGGGGGGAAAAAAAATGTGTATTTATTGTAACTGCTCTTGTTGGTGAGCTTGTGTTGTTGGCATTGTAATCCAAGAAGCTTCTGTGCCAGCTGCCTGGGGACACTCATACGAATTGTATTTTAGGCAATAACTGTAAATTTGGTTGTTGGTTGTGGCTAGGTCAGGTTTGTCACCTGGAGGCTGTGGCCTAATGCACTTCTTCCAGATGGTTCATGCATGTATGCCTGTGCCTGAGCATTTGCCACCAAATCATGTTCTAAGTCCAGTATGTGCTTTCTGACTCTCCTTTTACTCAATTATCACAACAGCTATATATTAGGTTATACTTGTGTTTTACATGTCGCACTCCATTTTTATTGCAGAACTGGCTCAGTCCTTGCTTGAAAGGGAAGGTGGGAAGCTTACTTGCAGACCTGATCCTCTTGTACCATTCTCCCAATCTCATTAGGATAGACAGTTTCACTGCGGGTCACAACTTCTGTTATGCATACTTTGATTAATTGCCTAGAGACTTTATTAAAGCATTGTGTCTACCAACCAATGCTTTAGCAAGACCTGCTTTTGTTTTCCAAAGGGGAGTGTGTCTACTCCTCGTGCAGGAAAAGCATGCAGTTACGTACCTGTTGTCCAGGAGATCAGGCACTATTTTGTGATCATCTTGTAATGTTTATTGTTACATTCATGCCTCAACTGGGTACAATATTGATCACATATTGCCTCATACAACTCACAGACAGTTCATCTAGTTCTTCCTTTTCTCCAAGTTGACATGGAGATGTTAGTTCTGGGACATTGGTCAGGAAGTATAGCTTGCATATATATTGCATGTCTGAAATGTTTTGTTAGGCAGAGGTAATCTGTAACTGATGGTTCTGCAAGCTAAGTACTGAAGTGTACTAATGGACCTTTATGCATGTAAAAACATGCTTGCAATTTTAGAGATAAAAATTCAAAGTTGCTGGTGTTTGTATTGTACTGATTGTGTTTTCATGTATTCCAGAAGGCATCCCAGTTACTAATGATTTCTGCCTCAAGACCACTTCACTTATAGTCCCTCTAGTTAAAGGCCCAGTAGTGAGGCTCCTCTGAAACTGCAGCAGATTCACTCCACCAGCATAGTGTCCAACATTCTTTTTGTCTTGATTCTTCAGCAGTGATTGTTTCTCTCTGCAGTTACACCCCTGTTGCTTTCTACTTGTACATTCACGGAAGTCACACAGTTACAGTCCAGCAGTACCCTTGTGCAATGTATGGCAACTGCTTCTGTGTGCACGTTTTGTGATGGATGCAGCTTCAGGGATAGAAGACTTCACCTATACATAATCGAGCCTATTAAAAGGTTAGGAGTGGCCAGTTACATAGCACAATAGCAAACAGTAGGACAACAACAGTTAAAAAAAAATAGGACAAATAAAAAAAAATACGGCAACAGTAACTAATAAATAGGCTCTAGAATTGCACACAAGTAACTTCCTGAAGTAACTTCAGCTACTGCAGCCTTTTATCTAAAATTTCCAATTTGATCTCGTGATCTGCCATCTGGTGGTGCAAATTGGAGGACATCACTATCATAGGGTGTTGGGTCACATTAAGAGTATATATTTATTGAGTACCCTCCTTTCTGACAAAGGTTTGCATCTTGTACCACCTTCCTGATCTCATTAGCACATTTTTATATAAACATTTCATCTGTTACTCAGCTTCTTGAGACCTGTTTTGATTAATACTTCATTAAATCCTTTATATAAAGACTAGTAAGTGCTCTGGTAAATCTGCACATTTATATTTTGGTATTTGCTATATTTGGTAGCAATATCTGCTAATATCTTTTACAGATGGAATCACTTGTTTCTTAGTGGAAGGGAGATGGCTTGGTTAGGCTTCTCCTGAGGGCCCTAGCAGCTGACCCTTCCCTCTGCTTCTAATTCAGAGGCACCGTGTGCGGCCAGGGTTTTCACAATTGCTAGATGTGGAAAAAAATCAGTGCTTTGATTATTTAACAGTTCCGACCAAGCTCACTCTCTGTCGCACTCTAGTGTAAAAGTTTTGGTTATATTTTCAAACTAGCTGGTGATAGTAAAGAGTTTCAATACTGAAAGTCGAAGTCTTAATCCTGAATACTAATTCAATGAGTTCTATGATTTTGTTTCCTTTTTTCTTAGAAAGAAAAGTGTTTTAACAGCTCCTTAGAAGTTATAAAAGTCAAGGTTTGTGTCCCCCCCCAGTACAAGACCTGCAATTTCAAGATTTTTGTCTATATAGCCACTGTTATTTGCATTCATTTAGCTACATTTTCCCATAGGGCTGCTACTCCTTTCATTGCAAGAAGAATATAGAGAATAACACATGAAGGAGCAAAATCCAGTACCTGAGCAAGACTAAACTAGACATTATCTGGCATCAAATTGTTTTGAATACATAGTTTAAATAAATGCATTTCATTTTGCTTTTAATATGTCCATACACAAAGAAGTTAAGGTTCTTACTCTAAATAAAAAGCTTGAGCTTATTTAGCTTGAAAAACTAAGGTAGTTTGAAGACTGGGCACAACCAAACTATTACTTTATTGTTCAGAGATTATTGAGGTGACACTTTGGGAATGACGACAGTTATATAATATCCATAGGTAGCTTTTCAAGGATAGTGATGACGACTTTCTCGTATTCTGTGCCCACGAACCTTTTTTCATTTTGCATTTTGTTTTTTATGATGTATTTATTTTTAGCTGGGTTTTTATAATGATCACTAGGAAAGCAATTTGGTACCTGTTTATATAATTGTTCGAGCCCAGTATTTTAATTCAAATTACGCCAATTCATGAAGCACTCTGCTTTTAAAATTTACAGATCACAAGTATATAATAACTATAGAAGTCACAAATTTTACTAGAAGCCCCAAATTTTACAGATCACAAGTATATAATAACTATAGAAGTCACAAATTTTACTAGAAGCCCCAGATTTTATTTGGCATCTGTGTAATGGCATATTATCTATAAAATCTTAAGAACTCTGCACTTGCCTCCAGATTTTGCATTTTGAAAAACTGTTTCATTAAAATACTCTCCTTTTCTAAAAGAGGATTAGCTAGTTGAAAGTAATCTTGTTTCAAATAGCAGACTGTGAAACTGTCTGAACTTTTCTCCTGTGTCATCAGAGAAGTGCCAACAATTTCTGCCTTTATTAGGTGCAAAGGAATAGACGTCAAAATGGGTCTTTTCTCCTGCTAACAATGGTATCTGGCACAAGAAGGGAAGTAAGATCCGCTTTATGAAACTCTGACAAATATTTGCTGTCAGTAGAGGAAGACCAGACATCAGGCAATCTTGAGTTCCAAAGGAAAATTATATTTACTACACTACTTGTCTGCCCATTTCCCAAAACAGTCTTATTCTTGTTACTTTAATGAACATACCTTATTGTCTTAGTCGCTGTCTTCCTGGCAGCACTGCAGTAGTAGTCATGTAGATTTATTTCCTCTCACAGCCAGGCTTTGTCTCTGTTCACTGTCCATGTTTCCTCTGCTTCAGCTCAGTCTTGTGCCTTTTGCCCAGCCAGTCTGGGTTTGCTGCACTCTACTGCTCCCATCTCTCTTCTCTCTTTCAGTTCATCTAGTTTCTCTGCTCCCTAGCTCCTTGTCCCATACTTTCTCTAGTAGCTGACAACTACCCAAAAATCTAGGTAATTGTTGGACTCTGTTTTCAGTCTGTCTAAACTCTCTTTTAGAGCATCTTTTCTGATTTTTCTAGCAATTAGATGGCTCCTTACTGGCCTCTCCTCCCAGTCTTACACTCTTTGTTCCAGGCTTCCTAATTCCATTTTTATTTCAACTTTGTACCCTAAAATGAGTTTTGTCTGCATTCTCTTGATACCCTTTTAAAAGGATGTAGAGAGGGATGAGGAGGAGGGATTAGAGGATACTACTGTTCATTCCAGGCATCACCCTTAAACTGCTGTTTTGGGTGGAAGCTTGGCATTCTTCTTATTTTTCCTGTTGCTTTGCTTCATTTTTGGGCCTAAGGGTGTGTGCTTTCTTTCGAAGGATGCTATATACCTGCTACTGCCTCATATGAGTGACTAAGTGTTAAATTATAACACTTAACAAATGGAATCTTTTCATGCATGTCCAAGACATAGCTATTAATCTAAAATTTAGCTGAGCATGCAAAACAAAGAATTTGGGGAAAGACTGTAGATTTTTATTTCTTTTTCTATTTTTATTTATTTATTTTTATCAGCGAGCACATCCTTATTACAAGGAGGAGGTCTTTGAAGATTCCAGCCTGTACTCTTGTTTGTTATTGTAATAGCTTAAGTACTTACAAGTACTTTAATAGGAAAAATAATGTGTTTTTAACATTTTGTGGATATAAGTCTCATTTTGGTTTAACATATTCAGCCTGAGTTAAAAATCTAATGTAAAACTTCAGTTGGTTGCATTTTTGGCAATGTTTTTTATAAGAAACTGAACAATCGTTTAATACTTGGGAGCGAAGTGCTTTGTAACCATGGGATATAGTGCTACTATCTCATGTATGATGTATAGCTTCCAGTCATTTTTATAAAATGGGTTTTGGGAATGTTATTTAAAATATGCACATTTCCTAGTTTTTAATTCTGACACAAATGTCAGCTACTTCTGGTTTTCTTCATCTAGGCTGAACTGGAAGCTTTTGAAAACAGATTAAAAGGGCGAAGAAAGAATAAGAGAAGAAAGGATGAAGTAGAAGTTGAACAATCATCATGGCAAAAATACAAGAACCTCATTATGCTGCCAATGTTTGGAGTTGCTGTTGTGGTGGTTGCATGGATCATGGTCTGCAATGACTGAAACAACTCAATATACCTCAGCTGGGCTTTGGGTAGCTATTATTCCTAGAATGTTAGTCTATGTGTAACAGAACAGAGTATGCATAGATTATGTCTGTATACTATTTGCCAAGAAAAGTGCAGAGGAGGGAAGAAATGTCACCTTTTGTGTTATTACATTCACAGCACAAAACTGAATTCAGACACTGAAAGTAATAGCAGATTTTAGTCTACACTGAAGTGCTGATGTAGTTCATCTGACTGAGATTTGTTAACATCTCTTCTATCAATATATTGTGTTACTTTTCCTTGTCTCCATTTCATAATATTAAAAATAGTTTAGTGTAAAATGCTTTTGAATATTTGTTTCCTGTAGAATCAATTTAGTGGTTTATTGAAGATTAGTATTCTTATGCTAGTCTTTATGTTGTATCACTCAATAATTTCTGTGTTTCATGTCAGTTTTAGTTATAACAATTTATGAGGAACTTCAGATTACTTAGGCTTGAATATTCTGGGGCCTCACGTCAGAACTTTGTTCAGAGAAAGGAAATGTGAACGGTCTTTCAAGTCAACTGTATCACAAACAATAAAATGGGCCCCCTTACAGACTGTGGGCTTTGTGTTTTGATTGTTTCCCCCCTTGTCCTTGTTTCCTCAAAATCAAACCAATTGAAAACTTCATTTAGTGGGCAGATGCATACGCTGAACATGAATGTGAAGGAGTTTTAGCGTACGGGGATGTGTTCTCATCACTGCCCCCATCGCCAACAGCAGAGGAACAATTTGAAATTGTACTTAGAGCATCACTTCATAGCTGAATATTTGCATTAGGTGTGCAAAACCATAATTGAATAGCATAACAATACAATAATGTCGTTCTGAAGACATCTGGATGGTGTTTACTAGTCGTGTACAAACCATCTAGCTAATCGTTCAGATGTTTAAATGTTTTCTCACTGATGGTTTAGAATACCTTGCTTTGGGATATCAGTGTTGGTTGGTAGAATGGAAAGGTTTACATAGCTTCAAGATTGTTAAAGCTACATTTTCTCAGCTGAGGGACTGCAAGTTAAATTTGGGGGCAGGGGAAATCAGAAAACTGACCTTTTCAACCTCTGCTGGAAATTTTATGCTGATACTTGAGCATCGTGGGTAACTCAAAAGTGCTTCCAAGATCCTGTGAAAGATGAGGTACAAAGCCAAAGGGCATTAGGTTGCCCTTGTAATTGAGGCATGTAATTTCGTCACGAATGCTGCAAAAGCAGTGGGACCATTTGTATGAATTAGCAGAGAAGTTTGCAGTTGTTTGAAAACTCTTCTGGTTGATTTTGGCCCACTTGTAAAGGAACCCAGTATTAATTTGAGCTGATATCAAATTGTAATTATGGTTCATCAGCAGAAAAAAATAGAAAAGCTACAAAAGGCAGTAGCTTCTAGATTACATAGATTGACAAAATTGGGAGAAAAGTAACTTTCAATTTTTCACCTAAGTTTGGTGAAAGAGAAGAGGTTTAAGGAAGCCTTGGCAATGTTTAGCACGGATTAGGGCTATTTGATAGTATTTTATGGAGTTTTTTAATTGCTTTTTAGAAATTCATACCACTGTTAGCTGTAAAGTTGTAGAATTAATTGAAATTACACGAGGCAATCATAGTTGTATCTCTGAATTCTCTTATTTTCTACTATAAGGAATAAACCATTTTCCACTTCAGTTCTTTTCTGTAATATTAATGCCTGGAGGATAATTCCATATGTGTGTTGTTTCTTTAACCAAGTGAGGTGATGCTATTATGTGACTGCTTATGCTAGTAACTCTACTGTCACTGAGAGAAGAAGAGGAGAGATTTTTGTTCAGCTGAAGTAAAACGTGATGCATTGTCCAAAAATACAAAAATATACTTTTAGAGTTGAAATATGCAGATCAACGTGAATGAGACCATTGTGGCAACAGCTTTTATCTTACATAACTAATTTTTCTATTTACTGTTAGGTTTTTCTTTAAAACAATTACAATGTAAACTTTCTCTTTGCCTTGATGGCAGAGAGAAAAAAACTCTCTACAGAGCTATATATAGCACTTGAGCTATATGTTTGATGTAGTTCTTAGTCATCTTTTCTGCATATTTTTCATCATTTGTGTGAAATACTGGAGAGGAAGAGACTTGCTTCTCTTTGATCATCATTATAATAAGAAAGCACACATATCTTTAAAAATTAATTCCATTCATACAAATGTGTGTATGAGTAGGCGTATTCCCTTCCTTAAAGGATTTGTATCTCTTCTGAACCTCACATATGTGAGACGTACCTATTTTTTAAACTTTATTCAAAATAGTTTTGTATATCTTATCCAACCATCTGAGTCATTTGCACTCTT
>NW_010103649.1:0-3140 GCF_000699245.1 Pterocles gutturalis | reverse complement strand
GAACCAGATATTTGTTTCTTGGCATAAAAAAGTGTGGGGGTTCAAGCAATCTGCAGTTTAATAAATCACTGGTTTCTATTTAGTTTTTAAAATTATTTTTGCAGTTAATTTTTTTTGCCTTTTTTGTTGGAGCTGCATGTTGCAAGCATGAGAACCTTTGAAATAAAAGGTACAGATAAAATCACCTGTTACTCGGTATACATGAAAGGTGGTAATTCTAGAAAGATGTTGAACTGAAGGTGGAGGGTTTTTTCAGCAATTTAAATGTAATGTACTGTTACATAATGTAATGAGCACATATTTTGAATGTTAACCATTTACAAAAAAATGCGTATTTGATAAGTATACATTAAAACAAATTATACAATCTGGCCTGCTGTTGAAGGGAAATTCTAGAGAGACAAGCCTGATCATGAGGATACTTAGCATGCAGAATATTTAGTTATGTGTAAAATAAAAAAAACTTTGGGGGGGTTTTCCTGGTTCTGGCTGCATTCTGGTGAGCATTCTAACCAAGGGGCTTACAAGTTGTTAATGTATTTTGGATTGGAAACTCCTTGGACAAGTTGTTCCCTGTAACAATAACAAAGCCATTGTGTGTGTTAATTTAATGTAAAAACCAAGTCAGACAATAAATGCATCAAAAACAACTTGAAAAATTGTTCTCAAGGACTGGTGTAGTAAAGCAGCAAACTTCTTGTGGCTAATGAGGCTGACATGCTGCAGCAGAAGTTTTAGGCATGGTTTTTGTTCCCTTCTCTGGCAGTGGTAGCTCTTACTGCTCAGATTAATGCTGGAATTATGTAATCATGTTCCTTCATGTTACTGCTCTGACAAAATTGCAAAAATGGTTTGGGGAAGTAGTTTAAGATTAAACAAATGGGAATAGATTTGGTAGATCATTTTTTTGGCCTCATATGGGGAGATAGTTGTCCTGACTTTAACTACTAGAGAAGGAAATGTTACTATGCAGATGGTAGCAAAATTTGTTCATAAAAGCTTCTATGCTTGATTGTGACTCTAAAGCACTGAACTCTGAGTTTATAATCTTAGTAGCTTTCTGTCTCCAAGCATATCTGCTATATGCCAGCTTTTCTGAGAGCGATGAACCTGTGTGTTGTGGGGTTAGAGCACAGATACGCTGGGTCTGAAGGACGTTCCTCTGCTAGGCAGTGGAAGCTTGATGTGTGTGGTAGCTGCTCTCTGGTGTGTGCTTTAGGGTGGAGTGTGCTTGTGTGGACAGTCTGTGGGCGACCCTGTCCTCAGTTTCATTTAGCTCGGATATCTCTCTTCTGCTTTGATTTTGTTCCATTACCAGTTGTTATGTATGGGCATTGAAGTCACTCCCTTTTCTTGCTTCATGAATGTAAATTTGTATTCCTGTCTGCCCTTATCATTCAATTAAATCAATCAATTGCTCTAACGAATTATAAAATGAAGTTACTGTAGTGGTCTGTGTTTACTAGGAAGGGAAATGAAAGATAAAAATTAGAGGAAAAAAAATCAAATTAAGTCAAATTAGTTATAAGCTAATGAGACATGCTTGCTTCTTTCCACTAATGGTTACATGTTAATGAATTATTTGGACTCTGCATTAAAATATTTATATGCTATGCTACCAGAAAACAAGTTTCTGGTATGAATAGTGTATCAATATGAGCTCTGTGATATATTAAAGTCAGTCACAAGGTAAGCTAAATGGCAGTTGTCTAGAAACAAGCCATACTCTGAGGGAACTGTGGCCTAATTCAACCATGTATTATTTAATAATATTGTTAATTAATTATGTAATTATTTAACTTAAAATGTAATTCGTTAATAAGTAATTGTTTCTTGTGCAGTTATTTCCATAAAATTGCCAGCAAAAACAGAACTTGGCTCAGGCTTTCTCTGTGTGGTGTGCGCTGTGGTTGAATCTTGTAGTTGTGAAACTGCAGTTTTGAATGGCTCCCCTGCTTGGGGAAATTAGTATGAGATTAGGAGTCAAGACTGGTTTGGGCTTTGGAATTCACAGTTCTGCTACTGAAGAGAAGACATAATCCCTCCAAGGCTGAGCTGGCTTTGTGGTCTGAGCCATGTATTGCACCTCTTAGATTTGAGTTTTAATTTGTTCTTACTGTAATTTTTGATAGAGCTATCTCTGAAAAATACTGTAATAAGTAATGAATTATGGTTTGATTCCTCTTTTTATCAGCGTTACTGCACAAAATATTTGTTGTTTTACATTGAGCAATTTGAAGATTTTGCATAAATGCTCTTGCTTCAATCTCTTTCCATGCTTTTCATATTATTTTTACAATTGTTTTAAGAACAAAACCAAAAACACTGCTTTCGTCTAGAGAGGATTTTGCTTGCTTGGGTAAAAAAAAAAACAAGTGGGAATGAATTACCACGAGCAGGACTTACGTACAGTGGCACTGCACAAACACAGGGGAGCCAGTCTCTGCCCCATAAAGTTTGCACACAAACAAAAAGAGACAGGGCCTAAATCCAAAGGTATGGAAATAAAATATATATGGAAAAAAAGATGGAAAAAAAACTAGGAAAAATTGTTTGTCTTAGACATATCTCCACAAACCCTCTTTAAAAAGGCCATCATCCTTACTGCCAGCCAAGCATGGTAACCTGGGGATGGAAGTCATATTCACATCGAGGTTGTTATGCAGAGCACAATTTTGGGGTGGTTGCAGATTCATGTTTTGAATAACAGCATTTCAGGAGCACTAAAACATGCACAGTAAAAATGGGAAGGCTTTCTGTTTTACAAATGTCATCTCAAATGCTAGTTGTGGTGCCAGCGCCAGCTCTCTGTGGCTTCTCGAAGGGTCCTGAACTGCTTCTGTTCTGGTAGTGCCCACTTCTGCCCCTCAACCCTGCCTTTTGTCCTGTTGACTTATTCTCGGATAGCGCTTGCGAGCTCCGTTATGTACATAGAGCCGGGCTTCCGTCAGACTCTACACCTCTGGATGCAGCTCCAGGGAAGAGGGGACAAATGCATTCAAATGCAACTCTTGAAAGCCGGTATCTCGTAGGGGTAAGGCGTTTGCTCTGTCATTCGCAGCTTCAGGCGGCTCTTGGCATTAGAGCTTTGCTTCAAGGGGTTTGCAAGGAACACCGCACCCCTCCAGCTCTCTGGTCGT
>NW_010103648.1:384-4911 GCF_000699245.1 Pterocles gutturalis | reverse complement strand
CTAGCCGCTCAGGCTGCCGAGCTGTTCCCGGGCAGGAGCGCATCTTCATGGAGAACGTGGGAGCCGTGAAGGAGCTGTGCAAGCTGACCGACAACCTGGAGACCCGCATCGATGAGCTGGAGAGGTGGAGTCACAAACTGGCCAAGCTGAAGCGGTTGGACAGCATGAAGTCAACCGTGAGCTCCGGGGCGTTCAGGTACCAGGGGAGCGGGAGCGAAGGGATGTCACCTTCGGAGCCCGGGCAGGGCTGGGGGACAGCTCAGATTTGGAGTGGGGAGAAGGGGGGAGTGGTGAGGTGTTGGTTTGGTGTCACTTGGTTTGGGGGAGATTCGGGGAGCTGAGAAGGGTCTGGCATCACATACCAACAGCCAAAAAACCCCAGGAGGAAATTGTCTCCGTGTTTTCCCAAAGTAAGTGAGCGGCTTGCTCAGGTCAAAGAGTTTCTCCTGCTTCCAAAAATCATCATATGGACCTTGGGCAGGTTTTGGGGCAGAATTCGGGCTCTCTGGGCAATGCACCAGCACTGCACCCACCCCTGGGCAGATGAAGTGAGAAGGGTTTCTGACCATCACGCCACAGAGAGACCTCTCCCCTACCAGAAAATCACATTTTTGCCCAGGAATGGCTCCGAGTGCCATCCCTGCACCTCTCAGCTCCGTTCCTCCTTTCTCCTCGCAGCCAAGCAGGCAGCCAGTTCAGCCGCGCAGGGAGCGTGCCCCACAAAAAAAGACCCCACAAAGTGACCGGCAAGGTAAGGGACCGCTCCCGAAGGAGCAGGGGAGGGTGGCCTGGCTGGGAACGGTCGTCTGCGTGGTCCTCGGGTGTTTTCTCACCCACGCTGCAGAGGGACAGACCCTCTCCGCTCCCATTTCTGTGCTTTCTCCTTCCTTTTTTTCTCCATCCCTAATGAAGACGTTATCTGGCTTCTGCCCTGGGCGGGGGTTCAGGGCTTGCAGGGGAGCAGGGAGGGCTGGGGTCAGAATGGGTCCTGAGCTGATCTTGGGGTTTCTTTTTTTTCTCTTGCAGTCGCCATCAGTTGTCCCGGAGCAGGCTTGCATCAGCCAGCGCTTCCTGCAGGGCACCATCATCGCCCTGGTGGTCATCATGGCATTCAGGTGAGCCCCCCACCCAGGCTGCAGCTTCTCCAGCTCCGCGCTCTGGCCCGTGCCGTCCCTGGGGTGTGTGGCGCAGGGCTGTGGACCTGCAGCGTCTTTCGTGGGCTGCAGATCCCGTGGAAGCAGATCAGGATGCTGTGCCCATCCTCAGCCTGTCCCTCTCTTTTTTCCCAGCGTGGTGTCCATGTCCACGCTCTACGTGCTGAGCTTGCGCAGCGAGGAGGATCTGGTGGATATCGAGGGGTAGGTCCTGCTGGGCTCTGCGGGGGGATGTGGGACCGGGGGGGCTGAGGCACAGAAAGCGGCAGCCGTGAGGCCGGTTGGGAGCTGGGCTTTAAAGCCAGCGGCAGCTGCACGCCCAGGTCTGGTGTCGGTTAAATTAGCCGGAGCAAGAAAAAGAGAAGAAAAAAGAAAATACCACTGTCTGGCTGCTCACAGCCACTCGTGGCCGGTCGGAATGGTCTTTGGGTGCCTCTTCGGCTGGGCTAAACCAGCATCATCCCGCTGGTTGCACTGGGGCTGGACTGGTCTGTACTGGGCAAGAGTTTGGTGCGGAGCATTGAGGGGACGGCGCCAGGCTGGGCAGGCGGTGCTGGGCATTGAGTTTGGGCACACTCACTCCTTTGGGAGCTCACATTGCTAGATAATGAGGCTTTTTTTCTCTCTCTTCTCTCCCTGTCCTATTTCTCTCCCTCCTGTTCCGGTTACATCCCTCATCCCACCCATTTTCTTTCCACTTTGTCTTTCATTTTCCCATTCTTCTCTTTTTGTTTCCATCACCTGCCCTATCCTCTGGCATTTCCCCCCCATCCTCCTCATCCTCTCCCCCCCATCCCTCTGCTGTCCTCCAGCTCCTTTGCTGTGCCCACTGCCTGTCTCCTGGCCCTCTTTCGGCACAGGGGTCCCGGGGTCCCGGTCGCTCTGTGTCCACGGTATGTCACTGTTTCATTGTATTCTGATTGAATTGCTCTGTCCCTTCTCTCAATTCCTCTTCTTTCTTCCGTCTGAAGACCAAGAATCTTCAGCAAAATGGAAAGCCAAAGGATGTGAATGTACTTCGGTGAGAGGGGCTCGGGGAGGAAGGATGACGGAGCCCGTCAAGGGGAAATTGGGATTAGGAGATGGAAGAACCAGTCTGGTCGAAGGGGTATTTGGATTTCTCTAAATGAGCAGAAGCTCCATTTATCTTGGAGAAACCTTGGGCAATGCTGAGGGGACAGGACAAGGAAAACGGGGGACAGAGAAAACGGAACCGCTCCTGTGCCTGGGCAGGGTCTGGAGAGGAAAAATCCTGAGCATCTTTGTTAGGTTGTGTGTATTCCTAAAAAACAGGGTGAGGAACAGTCAGCATCCCTGTAGGGAATGGTGGAGCCCGGTATGGCCTCGTATGTTGAGACCCCAGCACATAAATCCACCCCAGAGATCAGTGCTGGGAATCGAGTCCACCGAGCACACCCTGTGCCCCCGGGAGCATCCAGGGAGCGGGGCTGGCATCCTCCGAACCAGTGGGGACGTGTCCCTGCCAGGCGTGGGGCGGCCACACAACCTGCCATGGCTGTCTTCACAGCTCGCGTGCCTCTCTCCTGCCTTTCCTTGCCCAGATCTTTACAATCTCTGCTGCTCTTCCTCCTCCTCCTCCTCCTCCCCGTCTCTGCCACTGCTCTTGCCCCATGGACCCGGTCTCATCACCTCACTCTCCGCTGCAGCCGCTTCGCCTGACAGTGACGCCGTTGTCCCCTGTGGTAGAGGTTTTCACCGTATTTTCCTGCATTTCAGGTCCAGCCAGAACTTTGATAAAACGCAGCTGGTGCGATCCACGGCTGCGTCGGACGGCACTGGCAGCAGGACCCCCGCCCTGCACCACGGTGGGTCCATGGTGGGATGCACACGATGGTGGGTTGGGGTGCAGGGCGAGGAATCCCAGAATGGTTTGGGTTGGAAGGGACCTTAAAGCCCACCCAGTGCCACCCCCTGCCATGGGCAGGGACACCTCCCACCAGCCCAGGTTGCCCAAAGCCTCATCCAGCCTGGCCTTGATCCCGTCCAGGGATGGGGCACCCACAGCTGCTCTGGGCAACCTGGGCCACTGCCTCCCACCCTCACAGGGAAAATATTTTTACTAATATCTCATCTCAATCTCCCCTCTTTCAGCTTAAAACCGTTCCCCCTTGTCCTGTCCCTGCCCCCCCTGAGGAAGAGCCCCCCCATCTCTCCTGTCCCCTCTTTCAGCACTAGAACACGGCTGCTCCTCCGTGCCAGGGGCTTGCTGGCACCATCCTGGCTTCGTGCTGGGGGGTCCCGGAGCTCTGGTTTTGTGGAACAAAAGCTGGGGCGGTTGGTGTTGCTCCGTGACTCACCCTGCGTGTCCCTGCTGTTTTCCCTGCAGCCACAGAGGACACACGGGACTTGGTCTTCAGCTCACACATTCCCAGCGTCCTAGCCTGCTTCAGCCCGCCGTGCTTCTCCACGTGCTGCTCCGCTGCTCCCACCAACGTCTCCTCCATCGCCCTCTCTGAGACCAGCCCCACTCATCCCACCAACCGGACAGGTACGGACCAGCCCCGGCACCCGGGATGTGCTGGGACAACACCGAGGGCTGGCTCCTGTGGCACCCCCTGAGATCCCCATGGCATCTCTGGTGTCCCCATGGCATCCCTGGTATCCCCATGGCATCCCTGGTGTCCCCATGGCATCACTGGGATCCCCATGGCATCGCTGGCATCCCCATGGCATCGCTTGTGTCCCCATGGCATCGCTGCTGTTCCCTTGGCATCGCTGGTGTCCCCGTGGCATGCCTGGTATCCCCGTGGCATCCCCTGGTGTCCCCATGGCATCACTGGTATCCCCGTGGCATCCCTGGGTGTCCCTGTGGCATTCCCTCGTGTCCCCATGGCGTCACTGGTGTCCCCATGGCACCCCTGGTATTCCCATGGCATCCCCAGGTGTCCCCATCGCACTGCTGGTGTCCCCTTGGCATTGCTGGTGTCCCCATGGCATCACTGGTATCCCCGTGGCATCCCTGGGTGTCCCTGTGGCATTCCCTCGTGTCCCCATGGCGTCACTGGTGTCCCCATGGCACCCTTGGTGTCCCCATGACACCCCTGGTATTCCCATGGAATCCCCAGGTGTCCCCATAGCACTGCTGGTGTCCCCTTGGCATTGCTGGTGTCCCCATGGCATCACTGGCATCCCCATGGCACCGCTGGGATCCCCATGGCATCGCTGGTGTCCCCATGGCATCCCTGGGTGTCCCCATGGCATCGCTGGGATCACCATGGCACCCCTGGTGTCCCCTTGGCATCGCTGGGATCACCATGGCATTGCTGGTGTCCCCATGGCATCCCCGGATGTCCCCATGGCATCGCTGGGATCACCATGGCACCCCTGGTGTCCCCATGGCATCGCTGGGATC
>NW_010103648.1:0-317 GCF_000699245.1 Pterocles gutturalis | reverse complement strand
TGATCCCCGTGGCATCCGTGGTGTCCCCATGGCATCACTGGGATCCCCATGGCATCACTGGTGTCCCCATGGCATCGCTGGTGTCCCCATTGCGTCCCAGATGTCCCCATGGCACCGCTGGTGCCCCCATGGCAATGCTGGGATCACCATGGCGTTACTGGTGTCCCCATGGAATCCCCGGGTGTCCCCATGGCATCGCTGTGATCACCATGGCATCCGTGGTGTCCCCATGGCATCCCTGGTGTCCCCATGGCATCACTGGGATCCCCATGGCATCGCTGGTGTCCCCTTGGCATCGCTGGTGTCCCCATGGCATC
>NW_010103647.1:0-34929 GCF_000699245.1 Pterocles gutturalis | reverse complement strand
TCTCCTCCCACCCTGTATTTGTGCTTGGGGTTGCTCTGACCCACATGCGGGCCTTGCACTTGGCCTTGTTGGATTTCATGAGGTTTGCATTGGCCCACCTCTCTAGCCTGTCAAGGTCCCTCTGGATGGCATCCCTTCTCTCCACTGTGCAGTCAATCCCACTGTCCATGTCACCAAGAAAGGTGTTAAATAACCCCGGTCCCTATACCGGCCCCTGTGAAACGCCACTTGTCACTGGTCTCGGCTTGGACGTTGAGCCATTGACCACAACTCTTTGGATGCGACCATCCAGCCAATTCCTTATCCAGTGAGTGGTCCTTCTGTCAAATCTGTGTCTCTCCAATTTAGAGACAAGGATGTCATGTGGGACGGTGTCAAAGGCTTTGTACAAGTCAAGGTAGATGATGTCTGTTCCTCTTCCCATATCCACCATCTCTGTAACCCTGTCGTAGAAGGCCACCAAATTTGTCAGGCACGATTTGCCCTTAGTGAAGCCATGTTAGCTGTCACCAGTCACTGGACTGGACAACTGGACTATTGCTTGAATCATGATTCAGTGTTTTATAAAACTCTACAGCATAAGATGCCAACAACTGAAGCATTTATGATTTCTGGTCAGGACTAGTAGGGTCCCACAGGACAAGAGATTCCTCTAGAGCAAGGATGTTCCCTGCCTGCTCTTCAAAAAGCCCTCTCTGAAGCCCTGGCTGCTCTTAATTAATAAAAATGAACAACACGGCACCATGGTTATGTTTTTTTTAAATTGCAGCCTACTTAGTTCTTCGTCTTCGCTTGTTAGCTTCTCTGTCAATGGGAAAGTAATCTTCCACTCAGAAGAATTTGACTTCTACAAAGTGAAAAGTTTAATAGTTCCCTTTGTACAGGAGTTATTCTTCTTCACAAAATTTAAATGTTTAACTCTAGACTTGTGAACACTGTTGCATCCCTTCTAAAGAACTGTGCATCCAATTGTCTTACAAAGGTCTCCAGTGGTCTTTTAAGGCAACCATGCAGCATGAAGCTGTGGTATGCAAAGCTATCTGAGCTAGTTTTGTAGCTAAATTGACGTGGTTTCTGGAAATAAAACAAGTGATGTAGCTAAATCTGCTGCTCAAACTTCCCTTCAAGCTTCCCATCACAACTGTTTTGCGGGATCACACTCGATATGTTAAAGTGAATATATTGTTTTGGGATCTGAGCTGGTTTGAGTCCCTTTGCACAATACTGTGTTGTGGCATGCATGTGGGAACAGTACACATCAGAGTGTCCTTGCATACAATGCATACCCTTGCGTTTTCCTGCTTGTGATTCACGTAATTAAGGAAATCTGTGAGAGAGAAGCCCAGCCACTTGCTGGATTTTAGAGCAGGTCACTTGTTTGATCTGTAACTCTTGACAACTTAAATTATGTAAGTCTCCTTGGTTAAAAGCATTCACATTAGAGCTGAAGAGCATTCATACTCAGTCCTTCAACTCTGTTCCTTTAGGAGGCTCTTGTGATGATCTGTATCTTGCTGGTATCTGGTGGCTGAAGACAGAGGTTTTAGGTGAAAGCAAAGGGTTTAATAATTTGGGTGGCATAATGCTTTAGATAGCTGAAAGGTGTTAGTCAAAGCCCCTTTCACTTTCATTCATCTTGCAGGAATTGCTCTTGTCTGTTTTGATGAAACATGCTTCTATGATGAATGAGATTGCTTTTCAGTGCACCAGGATTAGGGATGAGAAAACAATGCAGTGGAGACCAGATTCATTTGTCTTTACCTGAGTGACTTGTATGAGTGGCTCTCATTCCTTTGGAGACCAGAGAAATCCAAGTGCTGATTCTTTGCTACTGTAACATATAAAGTTGAGTTAATGTATCTCCTGTAGCTGCAAATCCTTAGAAGTCCTTGAAAATAATGAGGAAAATTAACAAGCTATGATGGATTCATGCGCTTCTCTTCTGATCTCTTTCTTTCATGTGATAGTTAAATACACTGAATTACAACCATGTACCATTTATTCTAGTTTCTGAAAAAAATGAGCACTGAAAATTCCATTTGTTCAGTGCTGTGTAGAGTTGATGTTTTTCTCAGGACTACTTGGGCTTTGAGAGATTGAATGGTGCAAAATACCTGTGATAGCTTGTGATTTCTGTGCTGAGAACCAGTAAGAGAAGAGAAAACAATCCCTGAGGAATTCTGTTTCTTTTCCTCTTGCCACACAGGAGGAATCAGTGCACAAATCAACAAGTAGCAGCAGCATCTCCCCCTCACAAGTGGAAGACCCCTCTCAAGAAGGCACCAGCAGCAGAAAGAGTGAGTTTTGATGAGAGAGCCCAGTGGCTGCTTTTATACACTTCTGTTGTCTTCTGGTCTATTAACTTTGTCTGAAATTTTTACAGAAAGCTGAAGCTGAGTGTTGCTAATGGAATAAATCTCTAAAGCTGAACCCTAGAACCTGCTAAATAGGTCAAATGTGATTAATGACTGGAAGGCATTAGCCTGCACTATATGTGGATATCTTTGTGAAACAGGTTTCATACATGAAGTCGATGTGGAGCTGTAGAGGAAGTCACAAATGAATGAGGGATAGTTAAGCTATGCTTATCTCATAAAATAATCTGTTGCTGCAGAAACACATTCTAACCTAAGACCAGTTTAAATGTTTCCTGCATTGCTGTCACTGTGGCAGTGAATGTACTTGTTTGAAAGACACATAGCAATCACCAGTATGTCTCATATGTTGTTACTGGGAAGAGGGGCAGATCTGTTGGGGTTTTTTTTCAGGCATAGTTATTGTAGGCTTTACTGTGTAACAATATTTTTCATTTGTTTCAAAGTGTTTTGATTTCACTGGAAAGGTTTTGTAATGAAATGTGTGATCTGTGCATGCATTTTCTGTGCATGATGGTGAAATAAGTAGAATAAGCCAATACCCTGAAACACCAAATGGATATACAATGGTAACTGGGCAGCAGCATGCCTATATTTGCTGGGTTTATGAGTATTCCTATTCTCTCAGTCTGGAAAATGTGATGAAGTGATACCTGTCTTGAAGATGCTGTGAGTATGGATGTGTAACGTCAGCCACCAATAGTAGGCATTGTAGCAGATCAGTGGCTAGTTTAAGTACTGAACAATGTTATCCAACAGTTTGTCTTAGAAGAACTATTTTTTTTTTTTTACTGATTGAATCTTTAGCACCTCCCAAGTTCTTGCCCATATCATCTACACCACAGCCTGAGAGACGGCAGCCACCTCAGAGACGACACTCCATTGAAAAGGAAACACCAACCAATGTGAGACAGTTCCTACCACCTTCAAAACAGAGCTCCAGATCACTTGTAAGTGGAGTGGGTGGTAGGAGAGAGAAAAAGAGGCATGCTAAGAGTATAATGAAAATTAAAACTTGGCTTCAGTGTGATTAGAACTTGACTCAAAGGAAACTCCTCAATTCAGAAACAGCCTGTGGCTACTAAAGACGTTTTGAAATCAAGATTTGAACTTTGTCTCCCTAGCGTATTTATCCAAAATCCTAGGTACAGGTGCCTCAGAAAACATTTGCACTTTGATTAGGACTCTGGGTAAAGCCACGTGCCTTGATTTTGTTTTAGAATGTTACCAAAAGCAGATGAACTTCGCCTTACTGATTTTCCATTTGAATAGAGACAATTCCAAGCAGTGGATCTATTTTGGAATTTGGGCAAATTTTTTAGTGGTTGAAAGTATTTTAGTTAATGGCTGAATGAATGGAATGGTTTCTTTTCTTCCCACCTTAAGAACTTATGTGGTAATGTTTATACATGTGAAAGCTCTTTCAGTAATCCAAGTCAAGGTTTGTCTGTGCTGCTTTGTTGAAGTTACTGGGGCAAAAACCTGTATTACTGCTTGAAAAGAAAGTACAGTACATTTGATCAATTAGCTTTAATTGAGAGCTGTTTTCCAACAGAGTATAAACGGCAAAGGCTATGAAATCCTGGTTCGTTTATGCTGGCATGCTGCTTAGTGCTTTGTAATTTCATGCAGGATATGTTCCTCGTCTCTTTTCCTACCAGCAGGGTTTCAAAGTATGCCCCATGAGGTGCTGGTGAATAGAGAAATCAATAAACACATCCTAGTTTCAAAAGGAAGGGAATATTTACTCACCCCATCTTTCAGTGCAGTGGTATTAATGAGCTTTGATGAGTGTTCTTGTTGGCCCAAGAGGTGGTAGCCAGGATCCAAACCTATTAGATGACGATATTGAACAGTAATAAGAAAATAATCTGCAAATATTCCCACAACATGCTTGCTCCTCTTCTTTTCTGAGGATCTGCTGGATTTTGTTGATTATATCCTTTGGAGTAAAATATAGTTTCTCATTCCAGGTGAAGGTCAGGTAGTAGCATGTTGATAAACACACCAGTAAGCTTCTTCTGCCAAAGTGAACTTGTAGCAGAACGTATCACGACAGAACCAAGCTGGAGGGTTCCTTCGGCATGCATTTGAAGACACTGCCATATAAAGTCGATTGCCCTTTCATTGCCTGCTGTACTCACTATGTGTGGAAGCACCAGTTTGATTTTCTGATAGGCCCAGAGTCATCCACAGGTTTATTGTTTAAAGGGAGGAGGGGAGAAAAATGTTATACTGAGGCATTTGCTGCTTCACACTTTTAGTGTATCTAAATATGTTACATTGTAGTATTGATCTCCTGTGTATTTGAGGGGATCATGCAACTTGAAAATCTTATATATGAGGCTGTTATTTTAAGTAGGTCAACCAAGTTCTTTAAAAGACCACATACATATTTTCCCTCTGTCAGTCTGTTCACTGGCATATGCCTAGAAAAATATACACAAAATAAAACCATTGCAGAAAAACTAGTTCAGTTATTCCATTCCTCCTTAAAAATACTAAAGGAAAAGGGAGAAAAAGACATTAGATAAGCTGGGCTAAGGTGGGAACATGTGGGAAAGGTTTTACTAGTTTCTTCTGTGCTTAGGGAGGTTGGGTTGTTTTGGTTTTTATTTAATCTTCAGAGCACTGTCACCTAGCTTGGTTTTGGCTATGAAGTGAGAAAGAAGGAAAATCAGTAGTGAAAGGATGTTCTGTTAATAAGAACCTATTTTATTTGATGTCTAGAGAGCTAATTCTTTAACTTGGCAATAGTGCCCTCTAGGGTGTGACAAAAAACTCCCACAATACTTTTGTTTTTAGTTTTGGTAGATGGTTCCTGACATGCTGGAACTGGCTCAGTTCCTTGCTTTGGCTTACTGCAAGTCTTTCCTTCCCTGGAGAGATGCCAGCTTCTTTCTGTGGCTGTGCCAGATGCTGCATATGTACCATTGCCTTTCCTGGAGTGAACACTTCTCAATAAGTGCAGAATATTATTTACCTTTTACTTGACTTCACACTTCTTCAGCCCTTCCTCCAGGATTGATGGAGTTTCTGTTCTTATCACCTGCTCCTGTGACCGCAGTCTCTCTCCAAGGTGAAAGAGACCTCATCAGTAAATAGCCCTCAATGCCAGGGAAAACAGGCAGGAGTTTGCTACAGTCTCTTAGCAGGATTAGCAAGAAACAGGTCTGTCTTGCATACTAATGACAATTTTTGTGAACTGGCATCTCATCAGACAGAGGGAGTTAGACCTAAGTAGGTGGGGAGGGGAAATAGACTTGGAAAGATGCCAAACATAGTCCTTTTGATATGTCACCCTACACCAGCGCTACATGGAAAGGCAGGGCAGCTCAGTGATTTTTCAGGGGGTCAGCCCGGTGGTGGTGTGCTCACTGTAGTGAGCTGACTTGGTGCTTAATCAGTGAGATGAAGCCAGTGTCCTGAGGTGTACGTATGAATGTCTTTGTAGTATGTTTGCTTTTTAAATTATTATTATAATTATCATCATTATTATTTTTCATGACCCAGAGGACCAAAGCTAATGGTTTCATTTATACACAGCATTCGCTTCTCTGCTTCCTATCTATTGTTCAGGTTCCTAGGATAACCAGTTTATTTCCAAGGATGACTTTCAGACCACTTTTTTCAACTGTGCAAACAGCTTCTCTGCTCAGCTCTCATCCTGTTGAAGCAGCCATGTGTGGGGTGGCAGGGGCTATGTACTATCTCTGTGAGAGAGCTTTTGCCAGCAGGTGGAAACCCGCAAAGGTTTGCCTCTTTTTGCTGGCTTTGGAAATCACCTTCACCAGCATGTTCCCTCCTAGGGGAGCACTTCCTAAGCTGTGGCAAGAATTAAAGCTTAGGCTGGGACATTGCACCTGATTGACATTGATTTCAGTGTGTGTAGGGTATTTGTGTGTCTTCAATCACTTCACGGGGAAAAGAAATCAGTTCTGAAAGGACAGCAAACTAAAAATGCAACATCACAAGATTATCAATGAGATGGACCTTAAATGTTACAGCACATGAAGATCCTGAAGCAAAAATCCAGCAAAACTATTGTAATCCTTGGACTGTGTGAGAAAGGATAAGGTTTTGTGTTTCTAACAGGATATGCTACGTAGAACGGAAGGGCATTTGCAATCTGTTTTACTTGAAAACCTACATATGGTTTTGGTCCTCAGCACACTTACATATCAGAACTTGCAGAATAGCTAATAACTATGTACCAGGGGAGGCAAATCCACTGAAAAAAAAAAACAAACAAACTAATCATTTGCCCCTATGTAGAACGGAACACGAATAATTTAATTTTTTCCATCTTTTTTTTTGTCCCAGTCAGTAAGTGAAATTATGGAACCTGTTGCAGGAGAGTTTATAGTTGAGATATCCAGCTGACTTCTTATAACCTTTTAGTCTGCAAAAGCAACAAGAGTTTAGAGTACTTGCTAATTGTGAATTGCAGAACTTGGAGACCAACCCAGTACTTGCTAGTATTGGATTTTACTAGGGCAGCTCATTTGAATGCCTAGTGACATCCTTTAATGAGAAGTTTTACAAGGAATATATTAGTGTAAAAATGTGTTAGTCATAAGGACCTATTAGGTGTGTGTATGCTGAGAATGACCTACAAAGCACTTTATTTCACATTATGGATATGTAATTCTTAATACTTGCTTTTCCTGAGTAAAAAAAAAAAAAAAAAATTAGACATATACACCTTAAGCTATTGTGGTGTATATAATAAGATTGCACAGTCAAAGCGTTAAGCCAATTCTCATGAAAACCATGGAAACTTCAAGTTCAAAATAGTATTTTTAAGTAAGATTTTTTTTTCCCCTTTGAAAATAAGAATACTGACTTGTCTTTAATATTAAAATGAGTATTGAGTACAGTTCCAGAAAACCAAGACCATTCAAACCCCATTTTGTCTTTAGTATGTTCTGTTGTATGCAAGTGTTGCAGAGAGCTGAAGTTCTCTCACTTCAAGCTACCTAACTTGGGTGCAGATTATTGTTGGGGGTTTGAGTAATAACTCCAAAGCATCATTGTTTAATGAAGTTTAGTCAGAGCTTAGTGTAATTTTAATTAATTTCAATGCCTCAGAGCTAGTGTTGAAGCAAAAGATTTTCTCATGTACTTACTTCTACTCTGAAAAGGAAAAAAAAATCCAGCAGTTTTCTGAAATCAGCATAATGTTTATCTTTCATTTAATGTTGCATTAACATTTGTTGTCCTTGTGTAACCTCTGGAATTAAAACATTAGCATTTAAACATGTGAACATTTTCTATGTTTCCCCTGTTGCCTGCTAGCTCTTTCTATTTGTTTAGTGATAATCATTTTCGATTGGTACAACAACAGGCCCACACTATTCCCCTAGTACCTGCTCTACACCTATAGCAGATCCGCAGACTTTCTTCAAAGGAGCAATATTCCCTGACGTCATCGTTCTGTAAATTAAAGGAATGGGCGTTCATGAGGGGGAAGGAAAAGCTTCAAGTAAGACATGCATTTCTAAAGCTCTGATTGATTACAAGCATCCAGTCAGCCTCATTCACCTTGGACAGTTTCTCTCAGTCTCCCACGATGCAGAATTGAGGGGTTTTGCTGGCATTGTGTTTATCACACTTTCCCACCCACTTCCTCTCCTGTCTCGCCCCAGCCATCAGCCGTGCCTTCTCCATAGCGAGGCAGTTGCTATGGGAAGAACCCAGAATGAAATGCTGAGAGCTGCTGCTTAGCTATAAAAGTGCTCATAAAGAACAGAAGTTATTTTTGTTTGGCTGTGCAGTTTTACACCTCAGAGCAAATTGCAGTTGCTTTTGACGTAGTTTGTTCTTTACAGAAAACTAGTGATTCTGTTCCCCCAAAGGTTTAGTTGGCAAATCTAACAAAGTTAACTCAACGCTAACTCAATTTGTGGGGTACCTTAAACAGAGTGAAGTTTCTTTGTGTTCCCTTTCTAGATAGGTAAGACAACAGTTTTTAAAAATGTGGTGGTTCCTAAATGCTAATGTTTGCCAGGCCTGCATCGTAGAAAGAACTTCTTTTTATTCTAATGGAAAGACAGAACAGACCTCTGAGTACATGGAAGTGGAGCATTTTACTACTAATCCGATTCATCATTTCAATTTGTAAACGAGATCTCCAAACTGTCAGCCTTGTCTTTGTATTTGCAGGAGAAATTTCCTTCATTTATTCAGAGAGCATTACGTATCATTGTCCTTACTGCACAGTAGCCACTGTGGGCTGACTGAAAAGGTTCACTGAGCATAAAGCAATGGGAGTTCCCACAGAGGTTTCTGTCTTTCTGTTGGAAATGTATAATCAACTACTGGGCTGGATTACAAATTGGGTTGGTGCTTTTTATTCTCTGGTACCAAATTCAGGACTTCTCTACTCAATATTCTCCTAAATGCCGTAATACAGAACAGATACAAAATTTCGTTAAGTGGAAAGTTGTGTTGTTAGTCTCTATTTGAGTCTCTGCCATTAATAATGCAGCACTGGGTAATCAGTTCTCCTGCTTTGTATTTGAAGATTATTCTACAAAGCTCGAATTGCTGTTGTTACTTTACTGGGGCAGAGAGGAGAACTTCCCTGTCTGAACTGACGTAACTTTTTGTAGTCTTGGTGGGATTCTGATCATGTGAGCAAAAAGATGTGGTACCACTGAATAAAAATTTCTGCTAGAATGGGCTACTAACAACCTTCCTTGGCCACTCTGGGCACCACAAAGCCTCAGAGAAATTGTGTGTCTTCAAACAATGTACTTAATTGTAATACCATATGCCAAATTACCTTTTCCCTTTCAAATTACAAACCCAAATGTTGATTGGTTTGAAACAAATCTGTGTAATGAAATACAAACAGAGAGAAGGGTCAAGTGGTTTGAGGAGGAAAAATAAAGAAAACTCTCATTGTTTTGAAGGCTGAACATCAGACCATTTAGACCACTTACACAGTCTCCAACGGTTTGAAACTCATGTGATGCCCATGAAGGAGCCAGTGCTATTCCAGCTTGAAGGGAGAAATCCTTTATCCTGGAGTTACTAACCAGGTGTCTGGTTGTTTAGGTTGAAGTCTGGAAGAAGCCATTTGGCTTTGAAATAATACAGGTTTTTTGGCTTCCAGGAGGAGTTTTGTTACCCGGTGGAATGTCTGGCTCTGACGGTGGAGGAGGTCATGCACATCCGTCAGGTGCTGGTGAAGGCAGAGCTGGAAAAGTACCAGCAATATAAAGATGTCTACACTGCTCTCAAGAAAGGAAAGGTAGGGCTGGGTCTGTGGAGGCTCTGAAGCTCATTGAGGGAGGCTGGTCACAGAAGGCTCCCATTTACACATTTGTTTCTTACCCTGTATTGGAGAAAAGGAAGGAATATCCACCAGATTCCCCCTGAATGTATGACATAGGGGTCAGCTTCCTTGAATTTTGTGCAGAAACAACAAAACTTTTCATGGAAATACCTTATTTGTTTAGATTGCCTATAAAAATGCAGTAGTGTTTGCAATTATCAGAGTGTATATGTATGTGTATGTATATGTTTGAAACTTCATTTACTAAAGTGATTTCTGTCCCCATGCATTCTGCAGTATTTCTGTTTCAGAAAATAGAATAACAGCTAGCAGTAGGACATTACAGCAGGTTTTTCATATGAATCCTCACTGTCAAGCAAAGAGGGAATGAAAACCGTCAGAGAAGTCAGACAACATGTGACCCCAGGAGGAGGTTTAATATTAGAGAACCCGTTAACTAATACTTTTTTTTTTTTTGCTATAAACTGCAGATTGGGAATTGGTATTTGCCAATAGAAGCAGCGTCCTTTTCTTCCACTTTTGACTTGCACTTCTTGAACACCTCCAGCAAGTGTGTTTTGACTTTGCAGTGTATTTTACCTACAGGCCTACCCATGGCTATTATGCAGATGTAATTTAAAGATTTAATGCGTTTCAGGCAGAGGAACAAGAATATTAAAATGTCATTCATTAGATTCACCTGTCATGATACGCAAAGCATAGTAATGACCTTTTATCAAATCTCAAAGTAAGTTGATGCTGTAATTAATTTACCCCACTGTTAAAATTGTTCACTTTTATTTCTAACCAGACATATCTAGCCTCACCTGAGTCGCTGGATCTCAGTATGTCATCTTTGGTTTGACTGCAAAACTTTTCATTGCTTAGTGCCTTTCCTTCCTAGAAATGTTCTTAAGCTGTGATCCCTACTTCCTTTGAATAACCCAAATATATGAGATGTATTATCCTGCTATAAAGCAGGTTTTCCTCAAGTAAGATTGCTATAATAGCTCTTCCCTGCACCTCCTCTAGTTTTCAGGTGCGTAGGATTGGAAGAAAATAATCAAATGTTATCACAGGCAAAAACTGTGTGTCCCAGAGCCTGACCACAGAGGGATACGAACAATTTCCAGCCTAAATGTATTCATGGCTGAATTTATGCCTTTTTGGTCTTGTGTTCTTCAGTTGTAACAGTTACCCTTCCTTACTGCTGTGACTCTCACTTTCCCATTGCTTTTTTGTGTAGTAATGATATAAACATCAGTGAGGGAGGAGTAAAAATAAGTTAATAATTAACTGGCATTTCATTTAGGTAAAAAAATTAAAGGAGTATTTCTAAACATATGAAGCTACAATTCTGGACCATTCTTTTCAATGTGAGCTTAGAAGTATGGACCCCAGAACTGGATGTAGTACTGCAGCTGTGGTCTCACTGATGGCAACTGATAGATGAAGTCATTATTGTGCAGGACTTTGCCTAACATTGTGGACTCCTCTGTTCTTCTTTTAGCTCTGCTTTTGCTGTCGAACAAGAAGGTTTTCTTTCTTTACCTGGTCTTACACTTGTCAGTTCTGTAAGAGGTAAATATTTAATATCTGTTAATAAATGAGACTGTTTCAGAGGGAAAAATACTGATTTATATGTTAGAAACCTCCAATTTTTTCCACTACATACTTTGTTTCTATTTCTGTAACAGTCAATGATAAAAAACATTTATGGAAAATCAGTTCCTTCCTAAGTGACAGAATTGCTTCCTTGGACTGAAACTCTTGGCTAAAATTGAGAGAAACACTCATTTGTTCTTTTATGCTCATGGGAGAGTGAGATGGAACTTACGCAGACTCCCCAATCAACAGTTCTGTGATCTCTGGTGTTGGGGAAAACATTTCAAAGCAATTTATATTTTGTATAATTTTTGGAGTATTGGTGGAGGGAGAAGGAAAGAGGAATCATCTGCAGGCAAAATGAAAAAATTGAACAAAGAGACAATAAGTCTGGAGGTCTATGGAATCACTGTGACTTATTGTGTCAGTTACCAAAGAAGGTTTCTTTAGAGGAAAAACACGTTTTGGGGGTTTTTTTATCTCTAGTTCTTGTTCTTTATTTCTCCTTGCCTTTGCCTTCATGTCCTGGTTGAAGTTACTACACTGAAGAAGCTTTAAAAATAAATAAGTTTGTTTAAGGGGAGGATGGGAGAGGATTCTAACTCCTGAAAGCATTTATCCCTTTTTCTTGGTTTAAATGTAATTTTTCTCAATGAAATGATTCATGTTCTTGCTTTCTTACACAGGCCTGTGTGCTCACAGTGTTGCAAAAAAGTAAGTAAACTTATGGTTAGATCCTTTCTAAAAAGCTGTAATCTTTGTAATGATACTTCATGTTCCTTCTGCTATTCCCAACAGATGCGGTTGCCATCAAAGCCATATTCTACTCTCCCCATCTTCTCACTGGGACCTTCAACCTTGCAAAGAGGAGAAAGCTTTATGAGGCCAGAGAAACCCTCTACCAGTCACCACCGATCACTACGGAGCATGTCCAGGTGAGAAACAACCCTAGCTCATGTGTGTGTGTTGGCAATGCTTCCTAAGCGTTTCATATTGAGTTATCAATCATTGAGAAGATGCTGTCTATCTGTTTTGTAGCTGTCAGTGTTTCTGATGCTTGTAGTAACTTTTCTGAAGCCTGAGTCTCTGTTAGTATCACTATTTCTGTAAATCAAAGAAATGAGTCTCTTTCACTCATTGCTTTGATTTACAGAAATAGTGATACTAACAGCATGTCTTAAACCTTTCTCACTTTATAGGTGAAAAATAATAGGAGTCGGGGACAACTGTATTTCTTTAGCACCTTTGCGAAAATATCCTTACCCTGTCTTTTGCTGGTGTGAATAGACTCTGGAGACAAATCTTGCGGGCTAGAATCACTGACTGAATGGGAATTCAGTGATGTCTTGCTCAGATTTATCTTTTTTCCCCCTAATTTTTCTAATTCTAATTTTCACTAGTTTTTTTTCACTTTCACATTATCAAGTTATCTACTGGTTTTATATCTTATACACAGATGGTTGTCAAAGCTAAACCGAGAAATTAAAAATAAAAGAAACGCTCCTTTTTGAGGTGATCTACGGTATAAATCCTCTGCACAAATCACTAGTGCTATGATACTGTGTCAAATTAGCCAAACACATTGTCTCTTTTTAGTTATTAGTAAGGTTGTTTTTGTTAAGGTAAATGTTGCACATACCCTTTGTTAGTGACCCTGCAGTCTTGCTGAACTAGGCAGAAGCTGTCCTCTCCGGTGTTTGGTCTCCCGGTGTCATTGTTGGGACTGGAGAAAGGAAGATTTGAATGAAGACTGTTCTGATGTGCTCTTCCCTGAAAGCATCTCGTGGGGCCCACTGCCATGCTGCTAAACAATGTGACAGGTCCTGCTTTTTTGCCTTTCAGGTTGACCTCAAGGTCCAAATCTGTGGATAAGTCACATGAAGAGTTTCCCAAAGAATTAATGGAGGACTGGAGCACGATGGAGGTGTGCGTGGACTGCAAGAAGTTTATTTCAGAAATCATCAATTCAAGCCGGCGCAGCCTATCTCTGGCCAACAAGCGAGCCAGGTTAAAAAGGAAAACACAGTCCTTCTACATGTCATCGCCAGGAACCTCTGAATACTGCCCCTCCGAAAGGACTATCAATGAGATCTGAGCCTTGTGCCTTTTTCTTTGCTTTTGTCTTCATGAGGTCATCATCCATGAGCAAGGTCACTGAAACTGGGTCATCATTCTGTTGCTTCGTTTCACTTGACTGGCTTGAATTTGCATTAGACCACAGGATTTCCTACTCCAACAATTCCCAGAGAACGCTATGTTTAGATCTGTGCAGAATGATACACATCAGGTCAAGCTGCTCGCACTGGAAGAAAATTAATAGTTTGAAATCGTTGCCTCTTTTGTATGTGTGTGATGAAACTAGAAACATTTCTTGCTTTCAGTCTTTTTTTAACCATGCTTTGAATAATTTTTCAGGAGATGAGCTGAAAACATACATTAAATGGAGAACCAAATCTAACAAAGTGTCAGTGTTAGCACAGTAGCAAACAGTAAGTCATATTGCCACCCTAGGAATGCTCACATCCTACTTTAAACAGCAAAGGGTTGTATCACACACGAGGCACCGAGTGTTGAGTGACCGTGGTCAAAACCATCTTTCTTTGAACTGTTTCTGTTGCTCTGAGATGAAGGTTCAGCACAGGACTCTACAATGTCTGTGTCCTAGGGCAAAACACACGACAAAGCTGTTCGGTCGTGTGGTTGGCCATTCCCCTGAGCTGCTGTACTTTTTAAGCCTTAGTGTACTTCTAAGTGTCTCCTGAGCAGTTTTTAGTGGTTTACTTTCTATCTTGAATGTATGATGATGACTACTAGTAGCAGTGAATTTTAGTAGTAGACAGAGTTGTACAGTTTATGGGGAGGATGGAAAATAAGGGAGGCTTCTAATTTTAACTGAATACCTGTAAAGTTGTTCTCGTGGTTACTCAGAGAAAATGGTGGGTAAGGTGTACATTTGTATTATAGTGGAGCATACAAATACTGCTATAGTTATGTCTGACAGCATATCCACTGACAACCCCATTTTTTCTGGGGTTTATAACTTGGCTGTAAAAATTAGTGTTTTGCTGAAATTTGGGACAGTGCTGTCTCAGATTGGGAGCAACCTTTCCCTTTTTTTCTTTTACTTCTTTTTTTCATTCTTTTTCCCTTTTACTTCTTTTTTCATTCTTTTTCCGTTTTTAATTTGTGTACGAAAGACTGCTAGACTAGTTGTTTAGAAGTTCCAACAATGTTACAATGTTAACTGACATCTCATGCTTTTTTGCACTTTTTTATATTCAAAATACTTTTTTTAAATTCAGGCATAGCCAGAGTTTAGTCAATAATTTAGGGCCAGATCATTTTAGTATATCAAAACAAGCTAACATAGCCAAGTTATTAATACTTGAAAATCAACTACTGTAACTTTTTCATAAATTTTTAATACCCTGAGGCGTATTTAATATCTATAAAGCGGTGTATTTTAGAATGACATAGCAGAAAAGTTTCAGATTTATTTATTAACATTTCTGTACTTTGGATTAATGAGAGATACCTCAGAACTGCTCCAAAGTAGTTGGGACTGGATTTGCATAACATGATTTTAAAAATGTATTAATCAGAATGGTTTCTCCTGTCCAAATCTCATGCATTGAGAAGCCCAAGAGCAGGCAGTGCCCCGCCAGGCCTGCTGAGGCGCGGTGCAGGGGCCGTGGGGCACCAGTGGAGTTGGCTCCCATGCGGTGGCTGGGCTCCAGTCCCACTGCGGGCTGCCTCCTGCTGCCCAAGGAAACAAGGCTTCCCCGTGCAAATGTATTTGTGTGTTACATTGCAGCCTTCAGAGTAGCCACTCGTATCATCTCTTTTAAGTTGGTTTGAAAAGCACATGCAAAAGTCTCCTTAAAGCTTCCCAGGGACTCCTCCATCCTTATTTTTCTTTGAACGCCCCCTTGGAAAATTAGAATTTTTGCATATGCAGGGCTTATTGAAATAATGTTAATTTTCTTTTTTAACCAACATGAACAGGAAAAGCAGGGCTCCAGGCTAACTCTCCCTTGTCCCGTTGTAAGGTCCGTTGTCATGGCCCTTTCCTCAGGGTACCTCTGAAAAAGTGTCTTGCATGGTAAAGCACCTGGAGTACTGGCGTGAGATAAGGTTGTAAGGTTGCAGGAGGTAAGCAGCACAGACAGGCTGATTTGAAAGGTCTGCTGTTGCTGGAAGGGTCTCCTGATCTCAGTCACATCAGCACTTTTTCTTGTTTCTGTGCCAAAACCAGGCTGTGTGTTTGCTGCACAGTGCATCAGGAAAACTAGACTGAAAGAAACGCAGGCAACCTCACTTTGCATCTCCCCTGTTGTTGTTCTTATCATTTTCTCCTTGAAATGCCCCAGCCACACGTTACAATCGCTCTAATCCTCTGCTCGCAGTCCTCTTCCCTGACATACCCTGCACGTTTATTTTCTCCTTTGAGAGGGATGTAGGGCATTGCAGAGCAGGCAGGATCAAGGACTAAGTAAATCCCGAGTGTGCAAAGGGCAGATTGTCCCTCACGGCACACCTGCGCCATCCCTTCCACCTCGGCAGTGTCTGGAGTGGTTCTGGGGAAGTGGTGGAGCCTTAGGTCCAGCTTTGCCCTCCCAGGCTCTGCTGTGCTAGGCAGGGCATGAACGCCGAACAGCAGCGCACTGCTGTGCAAACTGCTCCATGTTGCTCACAGGACAGGGCCTGGATACTTCCCTTCTTCCCTGGAACAAACCCTCCGGGCTGCTGACACAGGTTGTTGCAAGCACCAGAAAATGTGTCACAGAGGGCTGCTTCCCACCTTCCCTCCCATCCCTTGCTCTCTGCCCCAGTTGCTCTGCATTATCCTGGCGTTTCATTCCGAAAAAGAAAAAGCAGTGGGTTGGTTTGTCACGCAAAGCCTGAAGGAGCTCCGTTGCCTGGATCTCAGCAGAGTGGGCTATTTTTAGCTTTCCATCTCGCTGCTTGTGCTAGCATCCCAAATCCATTGCAGCCATTTGCCTGCGTACCCCGTGGTCCTGCCCAGCATGTCCTATTTACAGTCTGAACTTCACATTAGTGTCAGAGGATGAAATCAGAAGCTTGTAAATATGTGTAATATATTTATTAATATTTAGGCAGTCTCCATCAATCATGCAATGGGAATTGACTTTCCCATGATGTTTTAAAAAGGAAATGAGTCTTATTTATATGTGTTGGCTATTATCTTTATTAGAGTTAACGCTTTCAGCCCCCTAATAGAGTTTGCACTCCATAGGCATTTTAGAGTGAATTACTGCTGAAAAGAATGTGGGACTAGCACAGTGAGCTCCCTTCCATTAATTTTTAAAATATTTTAATTTTTTTTAGCTTTATTAATATGCCCAAGCTCTGTTTAAATATATGATAGGAGGCCCAAGGAGTTAAAAATGCCGCTGGCAGCATCAGTTTTGTTGTGAACCTCGTTGCGGAGAATTCAAAACCAGCTCTGCCTCACGGTGGCGATGGAGGAAGCGCACAGGCCTTTGCTGCAGCTCTCAACCTTGACCTTTGAAATGTTCGGGTGACAATAGTGCTTTGGGGGTTTGTTGTTTTTTCCCCCTTCCCCATTACTTCTTTTATACAGGGAGGCATGTAATCTGGCAAAAATAAAATGCCTTTCCATTATTGCCCTTGTCTGTGTTAATTATTCATGTGGAAGCTGATTTAAAGGTTCTGTCTCTCTCCTTTACTTTTTCATGCTTTTATAGTTTTGTAAGATCAGTCAGACATTTATTTTGGCGAAGAATTGTTAATGAAAATGATTGAATAACAGCTGCACACTGGCTGGGCTGCATAAAAGAGGGACACATATCAAAGTACTGTTAGAACAGCAATAAAACTGCTTGTGTAATCCCAGTGATGTGATCAGCGCCTCGTCATCATTTCCAGCCAACTCCCTCCGTTTCCAGGGTGTCGCTACCTCCAGCATTGACGGTCTGTAGCTGAGGCACGCGTCCTGCATGGAGTACAGGCATTGGGAAATCTCCATCCCTCATCTTTGGGAGAGAAATGCTGGCAGTCTTACAGAAAGGTTTTTGATTGATTGTTTTTCATTTTTAAACGAGAAGTGGAGAGAACATTTTTATCACATCTATTATGTTGTTCTCTCTTCTTCTTTCAAGCTCCCCTTTTTCCCCAGGCAAGTTCAGCATCAGCTTCCATGGTTAGTTACTGGCTGCATGCTCTATAGGTTAAAACTAATTTAGAAGCTCCAACTTTAGACTCCCAATTGCTCCCTTCATGCTTTACCTCATCCAGCAGCTCTGTACATGTTTTAGGAATGTCTTTCTTACAAGCTCAGTCTCATCTGTGAAACAGTGACAGCACACAGGCATGAGGGAAAGGTGCTGCAACTGTATGCTCTGGTGCTACAGCATATGGATTATGTTAATGTCACCATAAAATTCTGTAGTATTTCCATGTTGATAACTTGGAGCTGCTCTCATTTATTTCTTCTTCTTTTGTCTGTATGTATCTTAAGGTCAATCTGAGAATGTTTATGAATATTGATTCCAGCTATAAAGATCTGGTTTGTTGTTTCTGTCTCATTTTTACTAGTGTGTTGCAAATTTTTTGAGTACCTGAAATTCCTATTCACCAGAATTTCCTGGTAGGAGAACCATCAGAGACAGGCATTAGCTCAGTCTGACGTAACACGCAATGGCACAGGACCCATTTCCTGACATGTAAGCGTAAGTTCATGAGTGTTGTCCTCATGGCAGCTTGATTGAGTCCAGCGCTGCCATCTCCTCCACGGGGAGAGCTGGTGCCACCTGCTGTATGCAGGGGTTGGGCACTGAGCAGCACCCACCAGCTCCGGCAGCCCCGAGCAGAGGGAGCCCGTTGCCCTACCTGCACTCTCACCTTGACCCTGGAAAATCCCAGAGCTGCTCTTGTTGCTCAGTTGAGCTGGCACAAGCTGTGAGCCTTTCCGTGCCCCCCGGTCCCCATCTGCAAAAACAGGGGACTACAACGTGGTTACAACTGTTTAAAGGATTTTGAGAGGTGCTGACAAAGAGATGAGCGCCCAGTGTCAGAGCTAACAGGATCCTGCACTGCAAGTTTCCATCAGCTTTCAGTAGTTGAAAGCAATTTTTACCTCCAGGTGCACTGAATTCCAGATAGTTGAAACTTTACAACACTTTAGACAAGCAAAGATGTGTGAATTAATTTTACTGTCGTAGTCCACATGAACAAATGTCATACTGCATAACCAGGGGATGGAGCTAAATAGTTATCAAATAGACACAGCAAATTTTATGTGGCAGTAGCTTTCCTTACTTCTTTGCACTAAACTGCAATTCTTTAACTTCTCAGTTTCTTCTCCGGTCAGGCTGTTTTGCAGTGAGTTCACCTCGGTGAACTGGGTGTCAGATATGCAGGTAGGCTCTGTGTCCAGAAATAATGACAGAAACCACTGCAGTCTGCAAAGGTCATTGAGACGGTTTTTGTAGAACGGTTCTAAAGGAAGCCATTGGGGATAGACCTTTCTATAGCCGATACATTTTAAACAGTCTTTCAAGGTGCCAGGCTACTTAATGTACAGTCACGGATGGAAAAGACCTGTTTGATTATTAGCCCATTTGATTAAAAAAACCCTGTAACTGCTAAAAGGGTGAGCATCCAGTATGAAAAAAAAAAACCACATTCTTGGTGTCTCTCATGCAGTTGTAGCATTTACATTAAGCTACAGGTCCTCCCTGCATTTCCCTAACCAGTCACGTCAGTGCGTACCTGTGGGAGGCAGCCATGCTTTGGCTTCTGCAGGACAGGCCAAACATCGCAGTGTGGGGTTGTTACATGGGATTTCAGGGGCTGCTAAATCTAGAATTAAAGGCCATGGGCATGAGCTCATGCAACTTCTGCAGAAGGTTGGCTTCCAAAGTCTGGTGGAAATAAGCACCAGTTACACTGACGTGTGTATAGAGAGAGGCTGCATTCTTGTGGGCCAGCTTTGACTTAGAAATCTAAGGGCAGCACGTTTCTGTTGAAGGGGCTGGTGGTTGCATTACCCGTGAATTAGAAAGCAAAACAAACATCCAAGGAGTGAATTTGAGCTGTATTTCTGTTAAAGCTGGTTCCCCCTCCCCATGCCCCTCCTTTAATAAAGGGAAAAAAAGAAAAGCCCAAACACGAGATGCACTTTTTGGACATTAAAAGGCCCAAAGCACAAACCCTTCCCCTTCAAACTTCTCATGCTTCTGTGCTGTCATTGAGCATGTACCATCTGTGTGGCCTCAGGTACATCCGGGGCATCAGCTCTAACAGACAAAGGCAATAGAATTGTCTTCTGCTTGTTTTCATGTTTTGTGGTACTGAAATGCAACTTCTTGTTTATGCGCTACTAATAAAAAGTTCTTTAAAATTACATTCCATGGCTCTCCCTTCTTGAGCTAACTGTAAAGACAATGAGCATCATTTCTTACACAGCACAGTGGGTAAGGGCATCTTCCAAGTTGGTTTGGTCAGGTAGAGCCCCAAACCATAGCTGCTGCAGATTTAACTAGGTTAGAAACAATATTATAGAAGAGTAATAAGGGAAAGTATTGTACCAGCAGGGCCCCAAATTAGGAGCCTTTACTGATGATTTTACTTACAAGTACCTTCCAATAAAATGAGAATCATACCTCAGTCACCTCAGCTGTGGAAAAATTAAGAGGACAGGACTTGTGCTTCACAAAAATGCCTTTTCATTTAACAAATTCATAGCAAAAGCACAACCTGCTTCCCAGAGCTGTGATTGAAAGGCTAGCCCATAACCTGCATGATTCTGACTGGTGGTATAAGTAGTGTTGGTGGGGTAAGAAGAGAGTTTATTAGATAAATAAATAAATAAGGTCTTACAAGTCAAAGCTAATCATTTTATATGACTCTTTCCTGTTGTACTGCAAAATAAAGCAGCTGCCAGACCCCAGTGGAGTTACCAGTTCAGGCACAGAAGACCAGTACCATGCGTGGCTTACAGCAAGCTCCAGGGAGCCTGGTACTGGGTCCTCCTGCTTACCCAGCACAAACACAATTTTTCTGCAGGCTTCTCTGAAAACCAACAGCCTGTTCTATATTACAGCAGTTACACCCGACAGCGTTTTTTTAAACTGAGGATGTCATTTATTTAAGATAGCACCATAGTGTACACAGACACTTTACGGAGTCCTGCCATTCACAGCTTACAATCTAGGAAGATGCAAGAACAGGAGAGGTGTTACCCACTGCTCCACCTGAAGATTTACATGAGAAGTGTCACATCAAGGAGTGTCACTGGTCATCTTACTCAGTGCTACTTTATTACATCATCGCATACATCAATTCCTGATATGTGCTATACATCAGTTCCTGATACATGCTAAATGCTGCAGTTCAGTGCCTTCACTTGCGTTAAGCAAGTCTTTCAAGAATACTGCAACTTACAGTAGGATTGCCCGTTTTCCCAACAAACATGACCCTTCCCCCATCACGCCTGCTGACCTTATGGGAGAAGTCAGAAGTGCGGGGGAGCATGAAGGACTCACACTGGTGCAAGGTCAAGTCAGAAAAAAAAAAAAAAAAAAAAAAAAAAAAAAAAGCCCCGGGTGGAAGGTAAAAGAAAAAAAAAAAAAAAAAAAAAAAAAAAAAAAAAAAGAGGATAATCTACACAAAAGCAATTACACACAGGACCAACACAGGACCATTTGATTACACTGGTTTTTAAGTTAATGCCTTTTGTCCCTAACATGAGCCTGTCTGCACCTGCATGAAAAACAGACATCAATCAGAAACCAGAGTTTACCTCAGGCTTGATGTCTTCAACATCTTAAATCACTCAGGGCCAAGAGCTAATGCACCCAGTTTGCCACGCTCTGGGAACCACTGCTGCCGTCTTCCCTCACCATTTCCCCTGCATCAGGAACCAACTCTCCTCAGCTTCATCCTTCCACAGCAAGCGTGTGCGTCACAGCTGCAGTTACTGGGCAGGGTGAGCAGCCACACTTCTAACCACTCTGGAGATCCACTACACTGGCACTAAATTCCTAAAAATGGACCACCTCCCCACACACACGCCCCTCCAGCCCCACCCCACCTACTCCCTTTCCCTTGAATTGCAACGTAACAGCTGAGAAACACTGAACTTCAAGCCTCAGTGGCTTGAACAACAGCAACGAATAACCTACCTCCCCCAACACAAAACTCTAATTCTGTTTTCAACTCCCAAAATGCAGAATTATTCACAATGGCACTTGCTACCCATTAATCAGCATGGTTACAAGTGCTGAGGTTTCTCCTGCTTGGTCCCCAGCTATTCAAGATCCTTCCAAGTTAATGAGTGTTGGCTTTATGCCATTTCTGCTTTATAATTTTTCCCTCCTATGTACCTGGCTGTTTCTTCACCAATCCAAAAAGCTACATCCCCCACCCCACTCCCACAAGCAGCCTAGCACCTTCCTTCATATGGGGCTTTATGTCCTTGACAGACACCTCAGGCAATGCACATGACATCAAACATACTTCAGAAAGATATTTTAGCCATTTCCAGTAAATAAAGAAAAGATGGAGGAATCTTCCTAGCGAAGGACCAAGGCAAGCAATTCCAAAGGTAAGGATTTTTTTGTGCCAAAGGTCAGCTCCGACTAGAACAGTGACAGAGCCAGGTGGGAAATGGAGTGCTTCAAAAACGGTGTTATGCACAGCAGGGCTGAACACACAGCTACAGATCCCACCAGATCCCACTGAGAAGAGACACATAGTCAAGGAAGAAGCAGCGTGGGGGCCCCATATGTAAACTAGATGGGCAGAAAGCAGAAGAGTGTCCAGGAAAACTTTGGGAAACTAAGAATCACTTCATCTGCTGACACTGGAGCCTACCTGGTCCCAGTGTGACCACTGCCTGCAAGGTCCTTTGTACACGCTGGCAAAGTGAGCAACCACAGGAAGACGGATATGCCCACAGGTGCAGGAGTGTCACCTACCTCAAAGACAAGGTGAGAAGCAGCAGCACTGTCCAGCAGCAGAGAGGGGCAGCTGGGTGATGGAACTGGACTCTAGAAGAAATATGTTTTTCCTACACAAAGCTTCCCCGCTCACATTTAGCCTAGAGAAAAGCAGAAGAGGACTGAGCACAAGCAAGCAAGGTGCTGATCCACAGCAAGTGGAGCAGCAGACAGATTGGAAAACCAAACACCTAGCCATATAGTGCCCAAGGAGCATGAAACGTGGAGAGGAAGCAGCCCAAAAGCAGTGAGGAATGAAACAGAAACAGATGCTGCAACACAAGCAGGTAAGTGTTTGTTTCCGGAAGAAGGAAACAAAGTGCAAAGAAAGTAATCCAGAGAACTCATGCATAACTGGTACTGACCCTAAGGTGTGGCAGAGGAGTTTGGCCCTAGACAGAGCACAGGAGCCTGTGGTGACATTTCCAGGACACCAGCTAGTGCCAGTCAGCTTTAAGACAACACTAAGCAATTTCAAATCTGACAAAAGCAGCTTTAGACAATTCTTCTTCCAAACCGAAGCAATAAGTGAACCTCTCCAAAGACTTTTCTACCCCCTGCCTTGACAGTAGGCGTGTATGGAAATGCATGGAACGGAATAGTACAGGTTTCCACATGTGCACACACTCATCTTTTCCTTTCATTTGCAGAGCTCTGCCATAGCTGCGCTGCCCTTCCTAGCAGAACACCTCCAGGAGCTAGAGTATCTTCTGCATTCTTTATCCAGGAAGAGGCGTCACTCCTCTGAGCAGCACAACTGACCTGCGCCAAAGCTATCCAGCCTATCCTCTGGAAAGAAGCTGCTATCAGCCTTTAAACTCTACGTTTCTGTTCCAAAATAAGAAAGGCTTTAGGTCCATATAAAAAGAGCAATGTAAATATTAGCTACTCTTTTGACTAACTTTTTTTTTTTTTTTAAAAGCTACTGCTTTTGACTAACATGTATATATTTTTCAATTAGGTTTATTCATTAGGACCATGTAATTTAGTGAGACACCTAAATTAACGTTCACTTTCAAACTAACCAGAATACGAATGCTTAAATTTCCCTTAAGCTACAGACACTTTAAATTACCAGATCAAAACAGTGACCAACATTTTACTCCTCTAGTTTTTTAGAAGTTACTCATGCTCTTTAACAGCTTCTTAAACACATGCTTGCCACTTGAATGAGTAAATATCCTTGCAACATTTATTTCACTTTGTGTGTGCAAAAAAGAAAAAACTAAAATGCCCTAACAGAGGGCTGTCTAAGAAATGTATACTACACCTGGACCAAAAATGAAAATTTTGTGAACATCAGACAAGGCTAGGATTGTTACAAATACATATTTATGCACATTTTATAAGAAGCAACTTCTGCAGTTACCAGAGTGTTTTTGCAGATAATGAGAAGCATTTGAAGTTATCCTAAAAACATTTTGTACCAATGTAGAAAAATGCTGAAAAAATTCAGTTACACTGGTAGTCGTTAGTAGAAAGCATTCAAAAAGGAGAGTCCATTTGTTTCTCTTGTACTCTTGTGTTCTCAATTCAGGGCATGAAAAGTACATGTTCATGAAACCTCAACATTTGGATTTCAAATTTCCTGCTTATTTCTCATTTCAACTCTTCGGTTATTGCACCAGTCTCTCCCTCATTTAAGACATGATGTGAAGAGCAAGGACCAGTGGAACAGCCCAGTCTCTTCATTCAAGTAGCCTGCAAGTAGCCTTCTTGGAGATAAAAAGAGAAGTATTTTCCAGCACCTTCCAGGAATTACTACTCCTCTCCTCATAGGGAGGGGAAGAACTAGGGCAAGTTAATAAATATGAAAATAAATTATAACCTTCTCCCAGCAAAAATACTGTTTTAGGCTATTAACATCAATAGAAACTTTATCTTTGTTTGGATACAAATATCTAAGAGGTAAGGTATCTGTGTGTCATGTTCCGGCAGCACATATAAACAACATAGGAAAAGTTAGTACCGCACAAGTTTTAGCTTTTTGAGATCATCCTCTAGATAGATACCTAATTCTACAGTATCATGTTCTGACTCATGTAGTTCCCTTTAAATGGTCCTATGACACTATCAGATTACAAAACAGACAAAATTCAGCACTCTAGTACCTATCAGCCCTTCACAGAACAAATGTTCACATGGAAAGCACAACACACGCACTCTTTTCAAGTTTAAAAAATGAAAATGGTGTCAATATAACATACCCTCTATCTTTGTTATAAAAGGCACATTTAGGCAGTTTTAAATGTGCTAAATATTTTTGCTTCCAGTGTTCAAAATAAATTGAACAATCAATCTAATCTTCAGTAGGCAACAGGAGCTGCTGTGGAGACGACAGATGAGGTTACTTTTCCATTGATCCAATATTCTTATAAATATATAAAACCTCTGCAGATCAGCCTTGGAAAGGAGATCTACAAAGCAATCTGTAGAATAAAACTTTTCTGTCAGTTACTTGGTATTTTTGGTTTTATTCTTCTGTTGATGCTGCTGCCATGGATGGTTTCATGCCCTCGCGCGTTGACTTCAGCTCCTCCAATTCTGCATTTAGTTTGCTGATCACCCACTCCAGGGCATCGCGACCCTGCCAGGAAAATACTGGAATTTAGGATCGGAACAGATACATCACCACTGCTCTTGTTTCTATAGTTTCTCCTCTGTCAGACACGAGACTTGTTTTAAAATTAATTTCATGCCCTGCATAGTTTGATATCAGATTATATTGATAATTTCTTAGGATCTTCTTATGGAAACTTCAGTGCTAAGGCATTTGCTTAGCCCATATACAAGAAGTAAACGCAATATCGGTGTGAGCTCCCAGTAACCACCTAGGCAAAAAGCCTAATTCAGCAGTTAAATTCCCTTATATAAGAATATTGCTGTTTTTACTGTCTGCTGCTCCCACCACCCCCAGAATATCAGCAAATTTATGGCAAACTCTAGATACTGTTCTCAGATTCATTAACCAAGTTATATGGACAGTTTTTGAGAAGACCCAGGACAAAGATATATAGGCTTCCAAGAGCTCTCTGAAGTAGCAACTAATTGCTTTGATATCTAGCAAGAGTTCAGAGATGGACTCGCACTGAAATCTATATTCATGCGCAGCAACTTTTCAGCATATAAAACAGACTAACTGAGAAACTACAGTCGCACATTTTATATCAAGTTACGGTCTTTGTTCAGTTCTCAGAATGGCAGTGCCTCAAAGCCAGGCACTGACAGCCAGTGCTTTAGTAAGAGTTGGGGAATCCAGCAAAATAAGGGTGTCAAAAGCCTTTTACCTTAAGAAGACCCTGTAGCAGCTGTACACCACTAACCACAAGATAAGCACACAGCCAGCCACACAATGAAGCCAAGAAAAGAAAGAGAAGCACTTTAACTAAAAAAAAGTGCAAGATTTTAGAGCTCCACAATCTCAGAATGACAGCTTTTGCGAAAACAAGCAGATGGGATCGGACCAGGAAAACACCTGGCCTTTTTTCCCTTAAAGAGGAGCCAAGAGACATTTACCTCTATAACCCCGCTAAGACTAAGTACAAACAGTGGAAAGTAGTAACTGGGAGCTACACAACTCTGGCCAAGTCTACAGGAGTTCTGGAGACAAAGAGTCTGAGTCCACAAAGTCCAAAGTCTTTGTAAGAGCCAGTGTCAGTGTTCAAGCCCTCTGCAGAGATTGGGGGGGGCAGTGGGCGAGCAGCCCTGCACACACACAGAGAGTTGTTCTGAACTCTGATGTACTATTTTTGTAGCATGCATTATAGGTGATAAAGTGAACAAAAAACTCTTAAAGTGCCCAGAACCTACTGTTGTCCTTTATAAACCACTAAGCACAAACAAGAACCTGCACAGGTTTTAGGTTTGAAAACCTAAAAAAAAGTCAAAACCAAAACCCACACACAGTCTTGAAGAATTTTTTTGGAGGCTAGAAACATTACTCTGGAATAGTATTAAAAGTACAGTTCCAGGCTGCAAAGGGTAACCTATTAAAAGAAATAAAGTTTTACTATGAATAGGAGCATATTTATCCCACGACCCTCACTAAGTTCAGTGAAGGGCTGACTCTGTTTCTCTTCAGGTTCTTCATATTACATGGACTCACAGAATAAACACTAATTCTGTTTCTCTTCAGGTTCTTCATATTACACGGACCCACGGAATAAACACTAACTGCTATGTCTACACTGGCAGGCAGTCCTTAACCTGAGAAAAATTATCCACGTATCACAAAAAAGTGTTCAACTCTTGGCAAGAGCTCAGAAACGGAGACTCAGCCCTATTCAGAATTACCTCAAGAACTACTATCTTTAAGTTCACTTAGTTCAAGATATGCCTTTAAAAAAATACCAACAATAATCAAGAAAACATGATTTAAATTGTCCCGTTTAAGTATGGGTCGCTGAAAAAAGTCTGTAGAAGAATGATTTCACTTCTGAGTTCCTTCCATCTGAGCACCAAATTGACCATGCTTCAGCAGGTGATAACTGCCACTGCCTCTACATCCTGCGCAAGACTGGGAACACCAGCAAAGCACGGATAAAAGCACCCAGACAGGAGTTGGCTCCCGCATAGCAACAAGTTGTAACTAGCCATGAATTAACCAAGTGCTCCGTAAGGAACAAAGCTGGGGGGAGAGAGAAGGAATCATCTTTCAGTAAGCACACATTTGGATATTTAAAAGTCAGGTTGAAATGTCCTCTCTTAGGTGACACAGGCACAGAGAACTGAATAAGACAGCAACAGCTTAGATGTTATATTTGTCTAATTGCACAAAGAAGGCTTGTCAGAAAGTCAAACCCCTTTGATGTAGAAAATGCTGAGCAGAAAAATCCTGAGATTCTTTACAGGCCCCGACTATGAAACAACCAGGTCATAGTGTCATTTGTTGATAAAATAAAACAAATAAAAAAATCCAAGACATTCACCTGAAGCACCAAGACATTTCCTTCAGCTTTTGAGACTACATAGGTCTGCACATTTCCTTAGGCCTGCATATGCTATATGCTGTATTTTGCAGCTAAGAATAAACTCATGATATTGGCAAAGAACAATTCAGGAATATTCTGTATGGGAAATTAAATTACAAATCTTAACAAGATGCAAAGAATCCAAGTACTGTAAAACTACCCAGTTACCAAAAAAAAAATCTGACAGAGGATTGATCTATAAAGTTTCATACTATAAAACAAATTCTGTAGTAAGTCATTAAGCAAGCACATTCATAACCAAGCATGCATATTATATTAGTCTTTAATTGCATATGTTAGCAGTATGATGTATTTGGCAGACCAAACGCTGCATATGAAGATTTGTTGGTAGAGCTTAAGTGACTGATAGATGCTGAGCCTTTGTAGTTGATGTTTTCCACAAAAACAGCCATAAAAGCTTAGAGGAATGAGACGTAAAAGCAAACACTCATGGCATACAGTGGTCTCAAAGTAAGTAGTGTAAAAAAACCCTGCATTCTTAAGGAGAAGAAGCAGCATAACAGATTTTTTCTTTTTTTTAAGGCATCTTTTTAGCTGAAGCATAAGCCAATACAGGAATGACAGAGACAGGCCACACTGACTAGTGGAAGGAAACCAGTCTGCACAAAGGTATCTCAGGGGCAAGTACACTCAATTCTCTCAACCTTGAAGTCAGATTTTTTCATAGTCACATCACTTAAGGGACAAGTCCCTACTGAAACGAATGTAACTACAAGAACAACGAAAAACACAAACAGTCTGGCATTCTGACAACTTCAAGCTTTGTACAGATTTCCACAGAAGTTCACAGAAGGGCAACGATATTCCTTAGGCATAAGATATAAGCACGTATAAATAAATAAGAAATACAGTTTCACTATGCAAGAGATTACCCATCAGGCAATCTGTTCCAAGAACTCAATTTTATATCTTAAGAGTACAATTCTGTTTCATTTTTATAATGCCAATTCCAGTCATTAACCAATTTATTAAATTCTTCAGTTACCGGTTTTGCATACTAAAATCACAGAAACCAGGACCAGATCAAACACTTGGGAGAGGGACTCATTCACATGCCTAGTTATCTGCAGTCATCATTCCACTTTCAAACCATAAGCAATAATGTGCGGCACAAGACACAGCTGCAGCAAGTTGGTTGTCCAGTGGCATAAGTGTGGCCTAATTGACCCACTCTAGATCTGACCTACTCTCACTCTCTACAACTGCAGTGTAATGAACGTTTGCCATTCCTGTATGCAACGTGTATAAAGCAGACATGCAGGTTAATTTATGAAATTCACATGACTACAATCCATGCATATATTTGCTAAAAAGCTGAAATGCTTTCTAGCAAATGTACCAAGAAGAAGAATGCTGGCATTACCACTAGTTAGTACAAACTGCAGGTGTGGAGAACTGCTAGCTTAGAGCGCTTTCAGAATTTTGAATTATCCACTCAATAGCATCCCACCCCTGGAGTAACAAAGAAAAGATTTACAACATAGGGCAAATGATTTTTCCATCATAATTAAAAATAATAATGTGTCATCTACCACCTCTACATCAAAGCAAAATCTCAAGACTTACTTCTTATTTCTTCAGAACAACAAAACATTTTTCTGCAACTTTAATGAAGTTTAAGAGGGGTGGCTAAGAGCACAGAGGCACAGCATAGCATGTGAGAAGAGCTAGTAATAGCAGAGTAAGCTGGCTAGCAAAGAAAGGGCTGGTAAGAGCAAGTACAAATTCCTGACAAGTTCAAAAATCTCCAGAGAGACTCTTCAGTGAAACACACAGGACAAGAGGGTCTTTTTGATTTGCAAGAAGCTTGTGAGCCAGTCTGTTCTTTGAAAATGGCAGAACCGAAGAACAATCTTTAAAAGAAACAGAGCTCTCACACAGGCAACACCTGAATAGGTACCCAAGAAATATTTACTCTCTTTCTCTGAGTTCAGCAGAGACATGCAAATATGACAGATGCCACAAGAGGAATTCAGCCAGCGCTTTTAAGTGCGCATAGTTGATCTAGCCATTCCAACTAGTTAGTGCTTTGCTACCTCCAAGTTAGCCTGAAGTTTGATTGTGAGCAGGGTTTAGACTTCTCTTTCAAGAATACATGCCCCATAGAAACTTGTAAGTAGAAACTGAATCAGAATAGAATTGTAATTTATCTGAAATACATTCCATTTATGACTTTCAAACAAACACAGAGAGCACTCCGGTAGTTAAAGTTACTCTTCCGTGTCTAGAAATTACCCATTGCTCCTTCCCCACCTCCAGATTTTAAGCTGTTTTCCTCTAATTTTTTGGAGAATCACACAGAAGGGAGGAAAAGGAGGCTTTCTCCTCTCTGATCTAGTTGGTCAATAACTCCTATCAAGTTGGCTTAGTCTGCCTTGGTCAAGCAGTGTCTCTACAAGGACAAAGGGCTAGCCAAAGCACAGGCTCTCTGGCACAACAGGAGTTACCTGGGCCAGATTCCCACTGTGCTGAACCTCTCTAGCAACGCAGAGCACAAACTCAAATTTCAGGTGCACTCATCCTGCTGCTAAGCAGTGATGCCTATGCTTCTCTAGCAACCCCATTTCCTTCTCACTTTCCCTGAAGAAGGATAGGACAAAGTGCCCAAGAACAAGCACTCTCGTAGCTCTGCCTGTGCTGAAGTACAGCTCCATGGCTGCAAGCCAAGTAGAAAAAGCAAGCACGAGACAGAGGAGTTGGTGTAGTGTTACCTACAAAAGCCAATGTAATTTCATCTCTTCAAAGAATATGCCTTTGCTTACACTACCTTACTTTCAGCCAAAAGCAAGGAGATAGCTCAATAATGGATAGGAACTGAAACAACTGACAAAGCAGCATAGAAATTATGCTTTAACTATAAAGGCTGAAAAGGAAGTTATATTTGCTACTAGCACTAACTCCTGGAAATAGGAAGTTAGTGTTTAAAAAGGTGCTTTGGAAAAAAACCAAAACAAACAGAACCCAATAGTATGAGTATGCTATGTGTAACTGTAGCATACACATAGAAATCTGTTCTTTCTGATATGCAATTCTAGTTGAAAAACAAAGATTTAATAGTGAAACTTTTTCATACTTTGGGAAATTGTATTCTATTTGATGAGGTCCTACAAAAAAATCAGTTGAAACTCTGTGCACAAAGTTTAGAGAAATGAAATATAGTATTCAGCACACATGACTGACAATTACTATTTCAACAAAAAGAAAGGCAGGAGTTGGGGGAGAGAGGGAGAAAACAGAATAAAGATGTACCTTTCTGGCATTAGAAGATATTGTGTTTGCCATTAAGCTTTCGAGATAACTGCTCAAGCTAATGCCTTTAACAGTAATAATTGCTTCTTGAGTTAGCACAGTTCTGTAAGAGAATAAACAAAAGTTACTACCTGAAGTGAATTGAACTAACATAATGTCTCCTATACACACAGGAGCAAACAAATATCCTTACTTACTTTTCAGGGTTTTCAGGATGAGGTCTGTAAACCAGCCTCTCATCAACAGACACCAAGTTTGTGAGAGTAATCTTAAAAGAAAAAAAGAGGTGAAATCCTCACTTCCTACCTTTCAGTTTTCTCTTATCAACACTACTCAGTAGCAGAGCACTCAATTTAATGTCAGAGACAAAGCAGTGTACACAGAATACAAAATCCAGAACACAGTTACTAAAAAGACCTATAAAGGGTGATGCACCTTCTCCTATCCTAGATCTAATTATATCAAAGTTCCTATTCACAGTACAAAGTGTTTATTTTCTCTGAATGCTGACTCTTATCTGATTTACAGCATGCAATTCAGAGAGGCTCTTCAAGACCAAGACCACCATAACACTGCTTCCAGTGTACAGAAAATTAATACTCAGGAAAGACAATGCCTCTTGTACAGAGTCAAGGCTTTCCTACAGACAACTCCACTTTAAACCTGACAGTTACAAGTTCCCAGGATACAAAAACATAGCGTAATACTTAATTTACATTTTGTGAAAAAAGGCATTTCAAATTACAATTTTTGTTGTAATGGCAGTGTAAGGTAGAACAAGTTATTAATCTAAAAGTCAGACTACTTTACTTCCATTCTGAGAAGTAATCTTGCATTAAAAACAGAATCACAAATGTTTGATCCCAAAGTATTTAAAGTTTCCTATTTGTGGGAAGAAGAAGGAGGAAGGGTAAAAAAAGAGCCAACTAAGATGTGGAAAGCTGCCTCCTGATGAAAGACGCAAACACATTTCCAATCTAAATGTTAAGAGAAAAACATCTAATCTCCAGAACTAATTACCAGAAACTTCTTAAGCTACCACTCACATTAGTTGAGCAAAGCTCCATCTTTTTTTCCACCGGATCTACCACAGAATGTTCCTCAATGTAAGTCAGAGTTCTACTTGTTCCTAAAATCTGAAAGTGAAGAAATAAATAAATAAATAAGTTAAGTACTAAAATAAAAAAAAAAAAAAACCAAACTGAAATGCATAAATGTCCTAGTGACCCCAAATAAATAAAAAGTAATTAACAGATACCAGAACACTGTGATCAGTAGCAAGACTACAGCCTGGTAGGTTGTATCAGTCACATAACACGACACAGACCAGTTTGGAATGCATGTATACACATACAGACACTACAGGTATACTAAAGCCTACAACGTATTCTTGCTACAAAGTATGCTAATTACAGCTTACGTAACATTCGTGGATGATATTTCATACAAATTAAGCTTTTACTTGGAATTCAGCTCCAACTCGGATGATGACATAAAAATGCACCACACCCTTAATAAACCATGAAGACTGTAAAAGTGTACCGCTTTTACAATGCTTGGCAATCCCCACTCTGTGCTGAGAAGACGGTGACTATGCAACCTCCCCTGGTTATCCAGGCTTCTGTCGAGGACATCTACTCCTACCACACACGGATTCATTGGGTTGGGGTACTTTCTCATAGCAGCTTTGATCACTGTATCCCAGGGGTGTCTGTAAAACAAGAGGAAACGATATCTTTAACTATTGTGTATTTAATTGGAAGTATTCAGACAACACTAAATCAAGGATCTAGCTTGCATAATATAGCATGTGCTGTACAACTTCATAGCTCCCCAAAGTCCCTTTAGAATACAGTGATGCTTGGAAAGTCAGTAAGAAAGTATTGACACGGACTGAAAAAAATACATTCCTTTCTAGAGAGTGAAGCAAGGAATTATTAACCCAAGACTAACAGAAATGAGGCAAGGGGCAACAGTCACAAATTGCTACAAGTGACACTCCAATTAACCATGCAGAAAAAACCATAATGACAGGGTAGCTGTCCACAGAGATTGTTGAATCTCAACTTGTTTCAGAACTCAACCAGAAAAGCAACCTGACTAACATTTAGGTTAGCCCTCCTTTGAGAAGGACACTGGACTAGATGACCTCCAGAAGTTCACTCCAACATAAATTCTTCTATAATTCTAAGCATACCAAATAAACTAAAGAAGAAATCATTAGCTTCTGTTTCTTCCTATAGCAAAAAAAAGCAAAGTGAAATTTAATTCAACTAAAAAAAATTAGGAATTTCAAAATAAACATTTTTCAGAAACTGTATCAGCTCACTGTCTTATGTCTGCAGCTATAGTAGTGCTGCCAGCAGCCTGTTAGCATGAATTATATTTATGGATACTCTTCTCAATACAGAACTGTTTTTATGAAACAAGTTTTGATAATCTCAAACTCCTGGGATCAGAGCAGCCCCACAACTGGAGGCCAGGCTGTACACACTGTTCTTCTGGGACTTCATATTATCTTTTTCTGAAATAGAGGAAGTTAGATAAATCATGGACTGGATTCAATAATGAAATTCTGTCCCTAATCACTTATTTCCATATTCAGAAATCACTTACTTACATATTCAGAATAGTTGATAGATGGAATGAAAGGTTTATAGTCTTTAAAGGTACATTTAAAAATTCAACTATTGATATCCCAGTACTTAAAGGGGACCTACAGGAGGGATGGGGAAGCACTCTTTATCAGGGAGTGTAGCAATAGGACAAGGGATAATCGGTTTAAGCTTAAAAAGGGTAGATTTAGATTAGATATTAGGGAGAAATATTTTACTGTGAGGGTGGCAAGACACTGGAACAGGTTACCCAGAGAAGCTGTGGATGCCCCATCCCTGGAGGTGTTCAAGGCCAGGCTGGATGAGACTTTGAGCAACCTGGTCTAGTGGAAGGTGTCCCTGCCCATGGCAGGGGGGTTGGAACTTTATGACCTTTAAGGCCCCTTCCAAATCAAACCATTCTATGATTCTATGATCTAACTTAAGAAAGCTTAGGGGTGACAACTTGTACATAGGAGTTGCGCTTAGGGCCCTAAACGGATTTGATTTTTAAGAACACTACTTTTAGTCTTAAACTGGTACAGAAGGGCATCAGCAGTACACCAGTGCCAGAACAATGAGAAGCTTAGAAAAATAAGTTCTTTTTCCAACAAGAAGAGTAACAAAAAGTCTTTCAGCTTTATTGGTGCAAGCAGGAAAAATAGAGCCTTCAATTCCTGCATCAGAAGGAGAGCTGGAGAACAACTGCCTGTTATCTTCAGTGATTATACATCATAATCAACAGAAGACACACAAACTGAAAAGGTCAAATTTTTGTTAAGTGTCCTTGAAGGATTTTAAGAGTCAGAGATCTGATAAGGCACAACAATATTTTACTAACCCCTGAGCTGAACTATCTACACCCACACACATTACACCATAAGATGGGGGCGTTCCAACACAGATCTTGATGAGAAAATACCAAGTAAAAATCGAGTTTGTCGCCCAGGTGCCAGATATCAATCTCAAACTCAGAAGTTATGCCACACACAAGCAGCCTTTACTAACCTCTGCCTATCATTTCATACTAGAAGCTATCGTGTACTTACACCAAATTAATGTTAAAGTTGAACATCTAACACCTATGTCGGCATAATTAATTCAGTTGTGTTAATGTAATTAAAGAAGTTTAAAACTGCACATCTGGGATATTTTGTGAATATTTTAAGAACCAGCACCCCTGGTACTCTTCAAGTTTCAAAATTTTTAAGAGACCTGTAGTAATGAGTTATTGGTGGCATTTTAAGAGCTGCATGGGAACGGTGGTGTCCTCCCCATCAGCTCCCTGGTATAGCTTGAGGAAGTGCTACATACCAGTTGATACTTTTGCCGATTGTTACTTCATTACACAAAACCGGAACTGGATGACCAGAACCACACCCAGAACACGTACAATCCAGAAAAGGACCGACGATAAGAAAATTTACTTAGCTACCACTTAGTAGCCATTTGCTAGGCATCTCTGTGAGAGTATCTTATGAGGAAAGTAAAATACACAGTCGTTCTGTGCATACCTCTTGGAATATATCATCAAATACATCAACAGTTTGAGATTTTTTCCTTTTTGATAGCGTGAAAGTTATTTTTCCTTTAACGCCCGCATCCTCATCAAGCAATGCGCTGTGGAGCCAGCTCTGCCACGGCCCTGTTGGCATGGTATTTCCCGCCGCAAGCTGCAGCAGGTTGGAGAAACTCTCACACAGGGTCCGACCAGGCAGGAAAAAGCTTAAGCCGATGACAGACCCGCAGCGGCGAAGCGCTGACGAACCGCCGGGGACCGTCCCCAGCCCACCCCTGCTTCACCGGAGGATTTAACGCCACCAAAAGCCGGTGCCCTGGTAGCCGTCC